>NC_064538.1:767500-1052500 GCF_023856365.1 Brienomyrus brachyistius | reverse complement strand
TATATTCACTGGCACCTTTGAAACCATGACCTTGTGAGGAATAAGGAGTACAGACAAAGTATCCCATGTGATCGCCGAAGATCTCTGGGGAAGAGGAACGATGCCATTGCAGGTTTTTCATTTGAACATTATGTATACCTTCCTGACTGTAGAATGACCAAGGTCTTTAGATGGTCTGTGTACGCCCACGGCCCCTTTCACCCCTGACAGTAACATGCTTCTCCGCATGCGTCTCGACCGACCGTTTGTAATCGGATCTCATTTTCCCGCGTCTTATTTAAATAAGCATGTCAGTCACTTCCTTATGCAGTATCTGCTGAACGTTAACAGGAGGAGGAGAAGAAATCAAACGCTATCTGGGCATTTCAGGGTGACCAGACCACCTAAAATATTTGTATGTAAATAAATCACCAATATTAATAAAGCGTGGAGCAGCTTCCACACAAATAAAGAAGCTTCATCAAAGTGGGCATTAAATATATGATCTGTGCAAATTTCAAAATATCTTTAATAAATCTCTTCTTACACAATTTATTTTTCCCGAATTTGCGCAGAACATTGATTTGACAATGTTTCCATGCCAATGGGTCACGACAGTCCGATATTAAACCAACTTCCCCAGCGTATTTTTTGGTGTTATAAGGAAAATGCAATTCGCTGCACAGTGGCCCATTCTGCAATGACAGACGTTCTGACATGAATTGTATATATAATACCATTTGTGCATTTAATGAGTATGTACTTATGCCCACAGGAGGACGTCGGCTGAGTAGGGGGGCCCGGGACACATTCGCGTTCACACTGCCATAACAATGTAGCCATATGCGTCCCAGACTACCTCCAAATGAGGTTTGAGCGATTCGTTATCCATGCGTCTTCGATCCATTATCCATGCGTCTCCGATCCGTTATCCATGCGTCTCCGATCCGTTATCCATGCGTCTCCGATCCGTTATCCATGCGTCTTCGATCCGTTATCCATGCGTCTTCAATCCGTTTTCCATGCGTCTCCGATCCGTTATTCATGCGTCTCCAATCCGTTATCCATGCGTCTCCGATCCGTTATCCATGCGTCTCCGATCCGTTATCCATGCGTCTCCGATCCGTTATCCATGCGTCTCCGATCCGTTATCCATGCGTCTTCGATCCGTTATCCATGCGTCTTCACACCCGTATTTAACGCTGTTCACTCGTGATCGCATCACCCAGGATGCATGTTAATACCAGGTGTGAACAGAGCCTATATCTGCTTGCTCTCTTTCAATGGTTATCGGGAATATTTTTTGGTAAAGGGCATAACATACCTACGTGGCCTGGTTTAATACGGAGGACAGTAATTGGCTCTCATGGAGATATTTTTTCTAAGGAAGCTTGTTTAGGTGTTGACTGTTTATGAGGCATCAGAGGGACCTCCATGGCAATAGTAGGATGTCTGCTAAACAGCTCCTATATCTAAATGAAAAGATACTGAAGAAAACCATTTTCTTTGTGCAGGAACAGTTACAGTATATGTATATATACCGTATATGTGACATTTTACCTTGCTGGCGGCTACTCATATCCACCCTCCCACTTGCTGAAGAAAGACCATGTATATAATTCTGAAAAATCACTACATGGACCTACTCACCTCTCTGCAGGCTCCTCAGTCTGCAGACCATTCAGATTACAACATGTGGGAGGTTTGCCCAGAAAGGGCTTGTAGGTCTCCCCAACTATTAGGCTAAGCTATGGCCTGTTTTAGCTTCAAGCTAAATGTGTAGGATTTCTCATACATTTGCATAATCATTTTAATTAATTCACGAGAAAGTACTGGAGTCAGAGTATTAATATTCTTTAACAATGAACGAAATAACACATGATTTCTTCTCTGGCCAAATGTGACCAGACTGCTGTTCAAAATGACACAATAATACAGATGATTACAATTTTCTCCCAGTATTGTGTACAACAGTGTAATGGCTGACTTTCCATAGGGTAAATACATATCTCTTTATTGTCAGGCATAAGACCAGACAGAACATTTTGCAATCTGAACAATAGGAGAGCCAGCAGTAAATAATAGCCACGGCAAAGCGTATACATGTGAAAATTTGGATATCAAAATCACTGACTGTGTTCTAACTGGGCTCTCTAGCTAATGACTATAACTGCTAAATTAGCCAGTAGGAGTCCGCTGGAAAGAACATTGTAATGATACACATTGTAAGTTCCTTGTTCTACAAGGAGAAGATACGTACGTGTGATGTGCGTAATAGTCCTGGATATGAAGGAGGCAACAGGCGGGCAAGAATATCGTAGCGTGCTATAAATAACGGCGTGAGAGAAATCGGTATGAAGGTGACAAGTTAAAAAAGATGATTTTGTAGTATCAGCTACATTGAAAATATTTATAGTCTTTAGCTTAAAGTCCAAAAATAGCTTGCGTACATAATATTGCATCTTGTATAAATTTTTTGCAGCTCAACAAATCCAACCACAACCACAACTTACTATACAATATCCAAGTAAGACCAGCCAACATTAGGCTTAATTATGACATGCTGGAAGCAGTTTTCAACAACAGAAGACCACCAATGGACTCTAATACTTGCGAACAAATTTAAAATGAATCCACCTCCCGCCCCTGCCCACCAATCAAGAACTTTTACCATCACCTAGGGCTGGGTGGTATGTAGAATTTTTACGGTATATATGCGTGCCTGTTTGCTAATGTTATGGGATGTTCATGTCGTTTGCCACATATCGTTTAGCATTTACTGTAGTACTGTAGGTACAGATGTGCTCATACTTCAAATGGTCCTGCAGAAACCTGGCTGATCAGACACTTGTTTTAAGCTGTTTTGTTCCAAGCCCCTTTCTGAAAATATAGAAACTGACATGGATGAATGGATGGATGGATGGACATTCCCCAAATAAGATGCATACTGCTCTTCATCCACATAGACTACAGGCATAACCATGGTCTCATTTGAAAGCTGAGATGCAGCAGATTATTTTCCAACACAAAAAACTACTCAGTGTCAGTTATATTAGTAGAAACACTGTAAATAAGTATATTTTATTTGTGTGGCCAAAAATGATGTTCCGGGTTCTTGTTGCACTGCACCCCTTTTGCCAACCCTTGGAGCCTAACATTAGAACTACCATTTCAGATTTGGTGGTGTTGCCTAAAAAATTATTTATTTTTCCTGAGGAGATGGGCAGACACCCAATGAAAAATTCACCTTGGGAACTGCAACGTAAACTGTAAATACATCCTTTATTTTGTGTATATTCTTGTGTATATCCTCCTTTCCATGTCTGGCCTAATTTTCTTTTATTATAATGTGTTTTAATTTATTTTTCAATAATTTTATTTGTTTAAGTAAAATTTCTGATTCTAGATTATAGTGTCTGCTAAACATTCCAATTACTGAAAAACTTACCAGTTTTTCAGATTTTGTTCACTTCGTCCACTGTGAGAGACTTGGTGGAGATGCTTTACCTTACTTTATACTGTATACAAACTGCCTAGTACCAATTACTTAGTTCTGAAAATATCTTTCTTTGATGTATACATGACATTTAGCCAATCAGAAGAACACTTTGAGTAGGTGGGTCCTAATTCATATTCGTCTTGTAGGTTTTGACTGACATGTTGTCAGATTGTTCAAAACAGCCATGTCACTAACTTCGAGTGTCAGTAAATAAAATGCGAGATCTTTTTTTGGAAATGGAAAAATACAGATTTTGCAAGCCTTGCAAATGTAAATTCTTTACACAGACGGGCGAAAAAATAAATTATTCAAGCAAAACTTCGGTGTCTTCAGTAAAGTATTGTCACAGCTGAAATCTGTGCAGTACATCTGAGATCGCAGGATTCTGATTGGCTCTTTGCCATGTGCTTGGGGGCATGGACACTGGATGCAGTGTAGTGGCCTTATGCCCGCGAGAGCAGATGGTGCCTTTCAGTGAACATTCATGGAACACTGAAGCAATTTCAGACAACTGGCATCTATGAGTGTTCGCATTTTTGTGATAGATTCTAATGAATTACTTTTTTAAACTACAAAAACATCCACAAAAACACTTGAAAGAAAGTTATTGAGATTTTAGTGGTGGACCAGATCTATCCTGCTGTGTCGTTGTTCTCTGTTGGCCTCTATTTAAAGCCCTTTTGTCGGCCATAGGATATGGAAGTGGAAACTTAATTTGTAAGACATCCATGCCTTGGAGAGTCAGACTGCTCTCCATGGTGCTGAACGCACATCCATTATGAGCAGTGCTGAATGGACAGTTCCCGCTTCAGGAGTCGAGGTGCTGAACACACAACTCGGGCTTCCTGTGGAAATGGTGCTGAATGCTCTCAGTCCCGTGCCTTCTCACAGCTGACGACCATTTGCAGGACTGACGTCATCCGTAAGTATTGGGGACTTTATCCAATGCAGAGCCACGGAAAAAGAGGAGGAGGGGGAGGAAGAAATAAATGAGGAATTCAGCGACCTCCTGCAGAGCAAGCAGCTGATGGGGTAACGTAAAACAAAGATAAACCATAGAGTAAAAACGAAGCTCATCATGAACAGAAACATGTAATGTGTATCTCACACACACACACACACACACACACACAGATATATAGGGGTGTCAGAATCTGCCCCTATCTGCCCCATCCCGTATTTGGTCACCATGTGTCTCCAACCCTATTGCGTCAATCACTTTCAGCAGCCCCTTGGTAACGTACCATCTTCCTCTTCTTATTGTAATATTATGTCTCTCTTTGCTGTTCCTTATACTCCCCTGTTTTGACCCCCTAAGGCCATTTTTGTTTCTGTCTAGTCATATTCCTTGTGTATTAATAAACCCCCCCCCCATTTCCCCAAGGCCGCATCTGGGTTGTCCGTCCTTCACATTGTGACATAGGGAATACATCTTTAAACATATTTACCTGTTTGAATATGAATTAGTTGCATTTTGAATATGAATTAGATGCACCTCCCACAACAGCCATTACAGTATATTTCCATCAATGCACCATTAAGGCATGGTAAATAAGTCAAACATTGAAAGATTTCATTTCAGAAAAGATACAAAATTATTCCTTCATTATTAGACCCGAAACCGAGGCAGCCTAAAAAGCTATAATTTTTGTAGCGATTTAAATGCCAACCACAGGCTGGTAAACATGCACATGATAAGATATAATATAATACAAATTTACATGATTTGAGGTCTCAGAGCTGAAAGTGAAAATTAAGGCCCCTAGTAAAACTTTGGCCAACTGGATTTTTTTCTACTGTCATCAGCACTGTTTACATTCAGCTGGGAAGTCGACCAACTACAGAATTAAAGGATTGTATGTAGAAAAAGTCTGAATCACCCATGACAAAATCACCAGGAAATTAAGGATTCTCATTCGAAGGTACGAGTTTTGGATGGATTGCTACACCATGTCATTCGCCTTCCAGTGCTGAGCCAATTGGTTATTTTCACACTTGCTACACTAGTTATTGCATGCTGACTGTTAAGAGCCAAGGGCTCAGGTCTCTATAGGAGCCAGTTACCTTGCAGCTATGATGTTTCTCTTTGCACCAGTGATCATATGTCTGAAAACCAAGACTGTGTGGCTCTTTTGGATACAAAACTGCCTCACAAAAGGATTGCATAAAGGAATTCGAAAGGGATTGACAAATTTGCCGTAAAAGATCAGGTTAGAGACACTAAATCTTTAGCCTCAAGCGAGACATGAAACGAGTTTACAGAATCTTGAGGGTAACCCTTCAAGACTCTTGTACTGTTAGTATAACATAAGTCCTTATCGGCCAGTAAAACTGCGATGTGTGTTGAAATGCAAATTACAGAAGTAAAGCTTACTGTAACAAAGACTTAGACTGTCACAACAATAGACTGAAGGGCCAGATACTGAGCATGTGTAGAGGAATGAAACTGGATATGAGGCTGGGAAAATGCAAATGGGGAAACACAGCTAAGCATCCCAAAGATCTTCTATCAGAATCAGGCAAAATCTCCCAAATGAAACAAAGCAGGATTTATGGGATACTGACACAGGTCTTATGGATGTGCAAAATTTCAGTAAGCAAACACAGATAATTCCAATCTGAAAATAGAGCTCAGTTTAATGTGACATCCTTAAATATTCAGTTCTCAGTTCATTTATCAGGATCTAATACAGATCCTGATAAAGTACTAGGCTGAACACTATAGTAAGTACAGTAAATAACATGATCAAAGGACAGAATGTGTGACGGTGTTCAGGAATCCCTGCATGCTGCCTCGGCCGTGTTCCCCGGTGGGCTGATCAGGGCTTAGCGCCATTTGGAGCCTTTGGAGGTTGAGATTCGCTGGGTCACCAACATACCAAAGAAAGGAAGAGAAGCAGCTGGATCAGGAATAACAACTGGCATTTCACTGCTTCCAGATATATAGTATCCATCCATCCATCCATCCATCCATCCATCCATTTTCCAAACCGCTTATCCTACTGGGTCGCGGGGGGTCCGGAGCCTATCCCGGAAGCAATGAGCACGAGGCAGGGAACAACCCAGGATGGGAGGCCAGCCCATCGCAGGCAGGGACGGATTATGGGTTGTGTGGGCCCCTGGGCAAAACTTCGCTTTTTTTTTTGCCATGGCTATATATGTGTGTGTGTGTGTGTGTGTGTGTGTGTATATAATCCTGTGTTTTTGGGTTTCTTTCTCCCGCAGGATTTAGGTTTTTCATGGATATCAAGATGTTGGTACTATAAAGAGAAACCTGGTTATTTTTACCTGTGACAGGATCACTGTACGCACTGCCATCTTACCCGCCAAAGGGGTGCTGAGGAGACCTGCTATGCCTAGTCCTCACCTAGGCGTACTGAGTGCAGGAGCTCTATGATGTCAGCAAGCCAGTATAACTTCTGCAAGACCGTGTTTAATCTAATAATCAAATTTAAGATTCAATTCTCGTTTCTTTTAGGTTCTTGGAGTTGATTTTCCTAGTCTTCAGTCTTTTTGTTTCAGTATATTACCTGTGGGTGGTATTACTGCTTCTCATGTCCTGTGTCCATCAATCATCTACATCTGAGCCCCCCCTTACGCAGTGCATTCTGGAACACTCTGTCCCATTGGATGCCTTTCTCCTGTGCTGTGGTGTACAATCCTAATCAGAGGTTAGTAACATAGGTTGTCCAGCATCACTATTCTTGTGTCCTATTTAGGGTTGTAGAATCGGTACAATATCAAGCTCAGCAGTACATTCATATATCTATTTTCGATAACTGCTTATATACTATAAGGTTGTGAAGAATATCATTCCTGATTAAGGAAGCAGAGGTCATGTGGCAGGGAATCACTGGCAGGGGATGCCAGTACTATCCTTGTAATTGACAATAAAATATCTACTTGAATAAAAAGGTGCACGTACTATTTCACTGCTTGCAAATCACCTGTTTGGTCACTAGACAACTAACACTCATTCTCTGTGGTGGCAACAATGAACATGATAGGCTAACATGGTCATTCCAACGATGAGATCTTAGAACATCACGAGGAAGCTGCAGGAAGGCTTACCTGCACACACGGCTAAACCAGTTAGCGAGAATTGGTTACGCTGGAATAAGAATGAAGCATTATGTAGTACATTCCAGTTTTCCCAAATTTCAGCGACTGGTTAACAGACTTCTGCGTGTAGCAGAAAAGACTTAAACACAAGAGCAATTGATGCTATTCGTGTAAATCAGTTAGATACAGCTGGAAGTGAAAATTGAGGACTATGGTAAACAAGGATATGGAAAGTAATGGAAGGAAAGTACAATGCCACTATATAGAAACATACTGGAGCAGCAAAACCCTGCAGCCTGCCCTGGTATTGCTCAATAGAAAAACTGAATCTGTCTGTAACACATGGTCATCAGCATTAAATATCGTGTAACAATAAGTGAACTGAGGGATTATAGACTTCTGTACAAAAACATCCAAACCACCTGTGACGCAGTCTTCTCTCCAGGAAGGTAAAGACTCAATATGAGCTTTGAAAAGCGATTTTGGATGGATAGTTACACCATGTCATATGCCTTCCAGTGCTGAGCCAATTGGTTATTTCCACACTTGCTACACCAGTTATTGTATGATAACTGTTTAGAGTCAAGCTGTCAAGCTTTTATAGGAACCAATTACCTTGCAGCTATGATGTTTTCCTTTGATCTGGTAATGGTACGTCTGAAGACATGCTTTAACCAGCAAGATAGTGTGGCTCCTTCAGATGACCGTGTTTGTAAAGCGGCTTACGACTGACAAAAGGATTTTATAAAGCCATTCCAATAGCACTGACAAACAGAGGAGTCTTCTGTACACTAACAATTGATGTTTCTTTGTGTACTTCAGCCTGGACTATTTGTTTAGTTAGAGCCAGCAAGGGGCAGTGAGTCATTGGTTTTCACCACTGATAAACCTGACTTTACATGGATAATGTATTTATCAAAATGAAACAAATTGCAGAGTAAAAGAGCACATTCCTGTCTACTGTATGTCACTTTCATCTTTATCTTTAATCGTTTTCTGTACCGTTTCATTTTCTTGTTTTTACCTTTACTTATCTCAACATGACTAAATGTGAAATTACATTGCAATAAATTGCTAAACAAAGGATGGGGGTAACAATGCATTGATGCGAAAGTCACACACCAAAGATACAAAACAAAAACAAAAACAGAATCCATTGTATTGCTACTCAAAACAGCAAAGCCTTCATAGGAAGTGAAAGCTTAGTGTTTGGGTTGGCTGGAATGCAAAGAAAAATGTGAATGAATAATATTTGTACAAACTGTAATTGTCTTATATGTACCCATCCTGGAGAAACGTAAGCAGCCATTTACCAGTAATGCTAATGTTAATTAACACCAATTGGATGTTTGATATTACATTGTTAGAAGATTCAAGATCTTAATTGGTCATGTGCAATTAGTGCATTGGCATGCTTACTCAAAGTAACTAAACAAGAAGTGTGAATCAATGCAAGACAGTGTAAATCGAAATAACACAGTGTACTGTAAAACGATACAAGACAATGTAAATCGATGTAAGACAGTGTAAATCGATATGAAAGTGTACTGTAAATCGATACAAGACAGTGTAAATCGATACAAGACAGTGTAAATTGATATAAGACAGTAAAAGCCAATACAGGACAGTACAAAATTTGACAATATACACTGGAGACCAAACCAAGTTTCTATCTACTAGAGAGTCATCAGTGCTGATCAGAGTTTAACGGCTGGAGTGTTTCCTGAAATTCACAGTAACCTCCTTCATATTATTCCTGTTCAGGATGAAGTTGTCATCATAACACTGCTCCAGTAGTCCTGCCACTTCACTCCTGTGTGCAGTTTCATCTTCACTGCTTATGAGACCAATCTCTGCAGCACCATTCCCGTAAGAGGTTGGACCCCACAGTCATGAGTGAAAAGGATGCCCCTGTATTGGAGATCAGAGGGGATCTAGTCTTGTTCCCCATCTTCACCGACTGCAGTCTGCCTGTCAGGATGTCCAGGATCCAGTTTCCGATGGTGTTACTGATGTTAAAAGCTGAGCTGAATGAATAACATCCTGGTTTAGCTGTTTCTGGTGCTTAGGTGTTGCTGGGGAGTAGCAGGGAAGCAGAATCGTCCACTGCTTACGCCTCCTATGGGCAAACTGTAAGGGATCTTGCAAGTCATGAATAATGCTGACAGTGTGGTGCATCACTCACTGCTTCATGAACTTTGTATGGACCGAGGTTGGCACTGCTGGGTGTGGTAATTCAGATATGTCACCTTGGAGGTTTTCAGAAATGGCAAAGTTGTTGTCCTCTTGAAGTGCAGTGGGACAGTGGGCAGGACCAGAGAGATGTTAAAGATGTGTGGGAAGACAGGTGGTAACGGTGCTCTGCATATCTTCAGAACTCTGGAGGGGACATTTTCAGGGCCTGCAGCTTCGTGGGGGTTTGACTCTGCTGAACATTCTTTGCGGCTCCATCTTCAGGCAGCTGCCACGGAAATTCTCCTGGCTCACAAGTTCATTCATGCATTAATTCATGTATTACAATTCTCAGTTCTAAGACACCATCCAAAGGATGCAAGATGCTTTCTCAAAGTTTTATGATTAGCTATGATTCATATGTCATCTTTGTGAGAGTGCAGTGACCAGTCAGCTTTGATTTAGTTGGATGACCTCACTTCTGAAAATCCATCCATCCACACTGCATTACATGATCATATTGACTCTGGAACCTATCCATGGAAACACAGAACATAGGGGAGGAGAACCAGGATAGAATGTCATTCTATCATAGGGCACATACTCAACATTCACACACTGTTGCCGATTTGAGGTTCAGTTTCTAAGTACTGTGGGTGCTGAGGTGAACTGGAGCTGCCCTATTGTGTGCAGGTGTGAATACGTGTGTCAGTGGAGTGAGAGCCTTGCCATGAGGTGGTGCCCCAACCTGGGCTGTTCCTCGCCTTGCACCCATTGCTTATGGAATAAGCTCCTGATTCCCGTGATCCTGCATAGGATAAACGGGTAAGAAAAATGAAGGAATATATACAGTATATGTGGAATGTACTTGGTAAATATCTGTTATGCGTTTTCATCCTTCTAACAGGCCTTGAAAATTATGGAGTTGGCCTCCAGTTCTTTAACTTTCCTCACATATAAACCCCTTGGACAGAATCTTCTGACATATTTTTGCACAATTGACAAATACATAATCCATGAGTTTGTCCCCATGTGGTTCTCTGAAATGTTTTGCTTCATTCTGCACATGCACTAGATAGAGGTGGATCGATACCGAATTGAGCACCCATCAATTTAAAGGGAACTACAGCCCTCTCTGGACCAACAGTAGCTTTGCTTAAGGGTTGATATAAATTGCACAAGATGTATCTTATTGATTTCTTCTTGTATCACAGAACATAATTTATTGCACGGGTATCGCCTGTGTTTACCAGCAATTAAGGCAGCTTTCTCTTAAATTGAAATTTTGGAGGACATGGTAATAAAACTATCTTGTGGTCCTTTAAGAGATCAATTTGATAGAGGAGGCAGTTTCAGGTCTTCCAGTAATCTTCCTCATCTCCACTGAGATTACCAGAGGGATTACCAGAAAAGATGATGCAGTGGATATATATTTTCAGGACGTGTTTGCTGCTGGTGTTCTATAAATCTGTACATCAAAATGATGACATACTGATTTCAGAACATAAGGTTGCAGTTTGGGATTATATTTAAGACCCCAGTCTTGATCGGTCACTGGCCAGTTTTTAAATCACAACGAAACATATACAGTACACCTCCCGCTTTTGGCTAGAGGCTGAACATATGTAAAAACCGAAGACGATGTAGATGGAGATAAGGCAAGGTGATGATATGCAAGGTGCTCCTATTAAACTCAGAAATGGATTAATAAGTGATGTAGGGACCTGATTCCACAGAAGCTGGCAACAAGTATCTGGGCCATTTCTGCTGCAGAGTCTAGTGCAGTGGAAAGGAACCCTGATCCCGGAGTGCTGGTACCCAGCAGGTTTTCTATCCTACCTAAGCTAGAAGTCTTGATTGTCCAACAAGAGTTAAGGTAAGGAGCATTCCTATTGGACAATCATGACTTCTAGCTTAAGTTAACCCAACTAATGCATAAATCATCTCTTTCTTGGAACACCCACCTGGTCTCCAAGCAACAGCAATAGTTTATCACAATATTCATTTAATTTAAATCATATAGACACACATTTATACATTCAAATACAGTACATATATAAAAATATACACATACTGTACTGTGACACAACAGTGCACCAGCAAGCTGTGCCCAGCACCACACAGGCCTATGGTAACCATGGTTTCCTCACAGTTGACCACAATGAGGGCCAACAGGATGCGGCTGGCAGTTACTAATTGCCTGAACCATGAAGCAGAACTGTCCTCACCAGTGCAGCTTAAATCCTGCACTGGGGAGACCATGGAGAGATGGGAAGGCCAGGCCTGTGTTCCCTGTACTCCCAGTGAATGTGGAAATTGGGGGATGACTTTCCTGTAGGGGGCGCTGCCTCACGACTGACCACATTTGTATATTTTTTCCCCATTTGTTGATAAACCTCCCCCCTCCAGGGGTATTTGCCTGAACTCTTGCCTGCCACAATATTATATATACATCTTCTTTTCTTAATATATCTAGATATTCCACCAGTTAATGTCTACCTACAGCACATAGCCCCTGTTGCCATGGAGATCGTCAGGTCTGTAACCCCTCTTCTACATTTTCTTGTATTCTGGTGATATCTGACTATCTTTTGGATCTCAGACCACAGGCTTCGAGCTTGTGATTGGCTCCTGAGCAGGAGGGAAACCTGGATGCAGGGTTGCCAGCTCTCACACGTCTGGTGTGACCCTCACGCCTTCTGACTCACGCTCACGCAAGAAATCTTATGGCAAATCTGTATTATTCCATTATAGAGCTAAAATGAGCTACATGAAAAAGTGCTGGGGTAATTTACAAACCCTCTGGACTATTTAAACGTAACAAAATAGTTACCTTCATGTAAATCTGTGTGTAGACTTGTCTTAAATTGAAAATCTCACACTAGTCAGCTGACCAAAGCTGGCAACCCTGTGGATAGACTAGCAAATTCTAAAAGCCATACAATATTCAGAACAATTTTACGAGCTTCTCTAATGTTTCAAATTAAAAAGTGGTCTCTTTGTGTGAAAATTAATTTCTGATATTATAAATCCTGCCATCCGTCTTCTAACTGCCTACCCAGTCCAGGGTCAGGGTGGGACCTGCAACCTGGTCCAGGGAACATCAGGCATGAGGTAGGTAAAATTATAAATCATTTTAATTATTCATTAATAAAGTACTTTAAAATGCATTTTTTTCTGAAAGCACTAGCACGAGGTCATTGTGTCAGAGCTGAGACTAGCATCAGGAAAAGGCTGGTGTAAAAATCATTTATAAATGTAAAAGCTGCACTTGCTGCCCAAATGGCATTTCACATGACCCATCACCTTTAATCTTTGACCTTGTAGGGTGTAGGCCTACAAGATGGCTCCACATGACTTTGGAAAGAGAAGCCTGGTTTTACCTGTTAGGCACACTGCCACTGTGACCCTCACTGGAAAAAAACTGTTTGAAAATAAATAGGTGAATGGATGTAAGGACGGATGGAGGGATGGATGGATAGATAGATGAAAAAATCCATTCAGTGGGGAATTTTGCATGTATCAATTTTATATAGCACTGTTTTAAACAAAGGGTTTACAGAGTTTTTCCAAACAAAAGCATGTGTTAGTTTTTCACGGTCAGCATATGACAGCATATGACAGCATATGACAGCATATGACAGCATATGACAGCATATTCCGGACTTTGCCGATATTGCCGAGGCGATCATATGCTGTTTTCCAGACGTTGCTGATACCACTGTTAAGGCTCAGATCGCAATCGAAAAAGACGCCCAGGCTTCTAACCCGTTGTTTGACCTTCAGAGACATCGATTCCAAGTACAGCAGCATATCCTTCCTCTGTACATCATTCTCAAAAATAAGAGGCCCCATTTCCAGCCGCCATTTTTGTAACTGAATGCCCATATCGTTTCATCACCTCTGGGGCCAATCTCCCATTCTGTCAGCCATGCATAATGCTGTTATGTTTCAATAAGGTACGTAATCTGTCACGTCCTGCACGCCCAACCCTCCTGGAAACCAGCAAGAGGAAAGTTCGACTTTAATAACCAGTCTGGGACTGACAAGACAAACAGCCACTAAATACAAGGACTAATGAGGGGTAACAAACAGGCTTCGCTCATCAGGATCACGTCAGGGAGAGACAGGAAGGTGAGGCAGGCAGCATGTGACATAAAATTAATCCATGTTACATTTTATTCTCTTCAGTAAATTCAGCTTTATATGTGGGTTATGTTATTTCTCTCCTTCGAGAAAACACAAGTGAAAATCATGTACTGAAGTGAATGAGACCATTGTTGTATTAGTAATTAGAGACAGTGTTATGCGTGATCAGTCATGTGCTCCAATTTAATTCTGTGGAATGAAATGCTGTTCAAAACCGGATATGAAGTTCGATTCTTGGCAGACTAGGTCTGTAGATATTTGTTCTAATATAAAGGACATTTAAAGAATACAGATAATTTGCCACATATCCCGGAAATGTCATTGTTGTAGGACAGCAGTGCAAACAGAACTTTAACTACTAATTGAAGCAGTTAAGTTTAATGAATGAGGTGGATGGCAAACCAGCAAAATGTGAAACCAGTGATTGAAAGAATTGTTTCTTTTTTAAAGTTTGTATCATTGCTAAATATACTTTGGAACAGACATATTTGGAGTGTTTTCAACACAGAGAAACTGCCTGTAGAAACTTAAAATGTGAAAGAATTTATGGCGTACGGGATACAGTCTGGGCTGAAAAACTTTTTTTTTTTGATTTTGAGACAAGTGTCCTCGATGTTTGGTACTTGCAAGGCCAGAACCAAATCTTGAACATGATCAAAAATAAGACATTTTGACAGAGTTGATCTGTTTTTTTCTCACTGAAGGGGAAACCGGACATGCAGTGTATATGAGATTTCCCACTGCAGTCGATCCAAATTATATTTAGGCTGAATGGACACATTCACAGTGAAATGGTTAAATTAATAATGCCTAAGTGGTATACTGCAGTTGAATCATTAGATAATGTTTTCCAATACTACACCTTAGAAATTATACTCTCATTTTATTAAAATTTATCAAATCCAAAGTTATTCCTTCCCAGATCAACTTTATATTAATGCTTAATCTGTGCTCTTTTACAAAAATGAACGGGTAAAAAGTTTAAGAAAAAAAGTTATCTTAAAATATACAATAAATGCTATAATGTAAAACAAAAACACAAACCTTTTAACACAATTCTATCATGAAATTATATGCAATAAAATTAATGCGACCCAAACAAGCCCCTGGATTATTTTCAAAGTATCTGCAGAACATCCATCCATTTTCTGTACCTGCTTGTCCTACTCAGGGTCATAGGGGCCCAGAGTTGGTCCTGGAGACTACTGAAGCACTGCAGGGACACTGCAGGATGCCGTGCACACACCCCATTCACACCAGTGGGCAATCTGCTAATGCCTATTCACCAAAGCATATTTTTGGACTGGAAAGGGAAACTGGAAACTGGAGAAAACCCTGCAATGACACGGGGAGAACATGCAAACTCACATGGAGCCTCGAGGTGTGAGACAGCAATGCCAACCACTGCACTAGTGTACTACCCCACAACTGTGGAACAGCTGTAGCAAAGATCATGTACAGTATGTCTATGCACTGTCCATTGTCTGAGTACAATAGAAAAACATATGGACTTTCTCATTCCAGAAGCATAAAAATGCATCAGCTCCAAATGAGAGGTGATAAACGATTGAACGTTTCACCTTTTAAACTTGCACAAGCTGTGTAGCGTGAAATATGGTTCTTGCATGTAATGGAAGGTCAAGCCCTGTTTCTCCGCACTGCAGAGTGTATAGTGATGGAGCGGAGCAGGTAGCTGAAGGTCCAGTTGACTTCACTGGCCAAAGTATGTTAAAAATCAGAACTAATGTGAAACCATAACTGGCCATTAAACTGAGCCATTAAAAGCAGGTCATAAAATTATACTCCACTGCGTACCTGTTTAATCACGTTAAAGATAAATCGCAAAGTTTCTGCTAACAGATTAATTCTGGCAGCTCCCAAGCAGCTGTCTGGGGTCCTAACAGTGCCTGTACATGAAGCACTTGGTTTCCTGCTTCTAGTCCCACACTACAGTCCCCCCCCCGGCCCCCCCCAACAGCCCACCCTACCCACCTACATCACTGAAATGTCTCCGGAGTGTGTATCAGATACCAAAGATTTGCTGCACCTTTCAATGCTAAAGCAAAGTTTAGATAAATGGTGGCATTTTCCTCTAAATCCATACTCAGCATCACAGCTTAATGGCTCGTGGAGCAGCCCGTCAATGGCGAAAGCCAGACTCTTCAAGGACATGCAAAAAAATCTGTGAGGATGGGGTCCATGACCCTCTCCCTGTGCTCTGCTGCAGTCTTTGGCATACCCCACTCTGTCTGCTTAATGGGTACTGACAAATAGCATTCCATAAGACACAAGCATGCTTATCCGACAGCTTCCTCGGCTGTTCCTATAGGCTGTTCCTATAGGCTGTTCCTATAGGCTGTTCCTAGGTTTTTCACTTGAAAATTCTGCCATGTGTTTCATGTTTGAAACTTGAAGGAGCAATCGGATGGTCGAAGAAATATATAAAACTGTAGGAGTCATGTCGTGCTGAAGTCGAGAACTTCTTTAGATCTTTATTACACTAATGAAAAAGATTTCATAGTGAATGTAGTGCCCCTGGCAATTGCATTGCATTTATTTTAATAAAAGGCTTATATGTAATGGCATAGTTAGTAAATTTATAAAGTTTAGTTTTAATGTTTGGCAGTGGTTTCAGACAGTAACCATGGTATCTGCTTAATTAAACCTAGCTTGTAATTAGTCTCAAAAATAAGAACTGCAGAATGAAAATGATACATAAAATCAGCGATAACATTAAAGCGATCTGCCTAATATTATGCAGGTCCCACTCGTGCCACTAAAACAGCTCTGACTGAGGGCATAGCTTTTGTTTCAACATTGGTAGGAACAGAATCATCAGTGAGTCTTTGGTGCCCATGATCCTGTTGCCAGGTTAACTTTCCTTGGACCACTTCCAGTAGGTACTGACCACCAAATATGTGGGACACCCCACAAGACCTGCTCTTCCGGAGATGCTCTGACCCAGTTGTCTAGCCATCACACTTTGGCCCTTGTCGAAGTCCTTACACTTGGCCATTTTTCCTGCTTCTAACACGTCATCTTCTGTTCACTTGTCTAATATATAATGGCACCCTTAACAGTTGCCATTGTAACAAAATAATCAAAATTCTTCACTTCACCTGTCAGTCAGTGGTTTTAACGTTATGGTGTAAACAATAATGGAAATCAAAGACCTATGGCTTCAAGAATTATATTAATAAAACACTAATAATACAAACAGAAATAAATGGCAAAGTATTTCAATGGCTTTTAACCCTAAACATTAAACAATAACGATACTGACAAAGTTTCTACTAAAATAACTAAGCAAACTAAGTAGCAGTCAATGTAGTTTACTCTTCCTAACATTTACAGTGTTTAATGGGAAATATGATGTAGGGTTAAATAATACTGAATAGTCCTTAATTATACTGGATATTTTAAAATTGTGCACAGAACAGCACTGGGAAAATACTAATTAGCTCTTAAGTTTGGATAACCGCCAAACAATTAATTTTAATTCAATATTGCACGTCAGCTGACACTTCCACACCCGTTTCATGCGGGATCCAAATAATTAGCTCTCCGCTCCCCCTAACTGCCTCTTGCATTGTCCTCGAATTGAGCAAGAATTGAACATTTCCACTCAAGCACAATTTGCCTCAGCATCTGAGAAGTTAATTGCGACTGGAACATTTTAATTGGTTTTACTGCATATGCAGAAAAGCCTTCAACAAGAACTGTTTATGGGCCGGATTCCTAAAGGAATAACGGAATCAGTGTAGCTCATGTGCATCAGTGTGAAGAAATGTGAAACAGCTGAGAAAGATAATGGACAAGATATTAATGCTAATTTCAACAAATTCTTTTCTCAGTATGATTTTAGTTTTTTGTCCATCCATCCATCCATCCTTCCATACATGCATCTTCCATACTACTTATCAAACCATCCACACATCCATCCATGTTCCATACCCACTTATCTTATGCGGGGTTGCAAGTTCCGAGAGCCGATCCCGGGAGCCGTGGCTGTAAAGCCAATCCATCACCGGCTTATCAGACCCTATATTCTTATTCATCCACCAGCTCTGAGGGTCACAGGGGTCCACAGCCATATGATGCCTATCGAAACCTGCGTTTACATCCAATATAGTGGTTAGGAACACAGATTTGTAATCTAAACAGTACTGTTTTACGCCCTGGGCCCTACTCTAGCATCTCGGAGCAAAGTATTGAGCCCTGAGCTGTACCAGGAAAACACACTGCTCTGTAAGTAGCTAAAATTGCAGGTTTCCTTCGATAATAGAGTCAGCAAAACAAAACAGCTGGAGGTGAACTTGTGACAGCTGTTCATATCAAAAAGAGTTTTCATTTACAATATATGTCAGGTTAGACTGGCCAGCGTTTTTTTTTTTTTTCATTCAGAGATGATTGTGTTCTCACACATACTAAAGGAAAATAAACAAGGACAAACTGTGCTTTGATTGCCCAAATTGAAGGTCTGATATTCCACTGACACCGAATGATTGAAAGTGCTACCTTGGCATCCCGCAGGAATCGATAGACCCCAGATCGCAATAAAGCTGGCCAATTGCACCAGCGTGTTAGTTCCTTTCCCGTCCCTTGCACCTTGGGGCTCTTGATTAAACCTCAGCTATAAGACATTAATTTTTTTGTTCTAAGGAGACCATCGTGTTGTTATATTGGCGTCCATATTGGCTTGGAAGCTACAGAGACTGATAGTCAAACTCCGAAGTGTCCTTTGAGTGACATGTGCTTGAATTACTGAGGTCATAAAAGGGCCTGAGACTCTGAAAGGGAGGGAGCCGATTAGCTCCAGTGCCCTGGATAAACTTCCATTCGGTCTCTTTGATGAGAAAATCAAGGTCACCTCATAATTCCATGGCATATAAATTTACTGAATTCCATATGCTCCCCCCCCACACTGCAAAAAACCCCTAAAACTAAAACCATGTTGTGGTGAAGATCACGGCCCGAAATCACTATTGTTCATCACTGTTAAGGGAAGGCTGAGCAGATTATGCAACATAATAAGAGTGTCACATTAACACAATGCAGGAAATGCACAGTGAAATGTGCCGGGAGTCAATAAAGAAAAGCAATTCAGCCAATACCTGGGCTCTTGTTTACTATTTTTGTTTACCATTTTACTATGCTGCCATTAATGGAAAGAGCTGTGTGTATATGTGAATTAAGCTGGAAGTCAGCTATACATGCGTCAATCAGGAGCTTTCTGTGCACAAAAGACTGTCAAACCACTAAAGTTGCAGGATCTCATAATGTAAACTGCTCAGAAATGGAAAATGTACTTCTTAGAGCATCATAATGCATTGAGGGATATTAGGGTCTGAGAGCAATGAAGAAAGGCTTTGTTCTACCAGGATAGTTCTTTATGTTGCCATTTTCCACGTAGTAATTGCATTCCCAAATAAAGGTGTCGGTTCTGACCCCCAGTCCGCCTGATGAGATCCACTAGTCAGTGCTGTATTTCACCATTAAATATTTTATGGTTTTACAATTTTAATTCCATGTGTTGTGTCTATTATTCTTTTTTACTTCATCTAGAAGTAGAGCAGTGTAGAAAAAAGGATAATTGCATTACATGTTCCATGGCTTTACATAAAAATTTACTGAATCTACCATCTCTGTCATGCCAAATTGCTCAATTATTCTTGCTTAAAGTAAAGATGTTTATAGTACTGTATGGAAAAGTGGGGCAATTATGTCATGTGAAATACTTTCCAACTGAACAGAAGGTATTCATCAGAATTCTGTTTTCATACAATGTATTGTTTACAGACCAAAACTGTTCTCTCTTTGCATATGCAGCAAGTTTAATTAATAAACCAATTTTACAGATATGATTCAGACTGGAATATTAAACACGTCATAAAAAATGCTGGAAACTAAAATATTTCGTCCTGGTTTTTTCAAGAAGAGTAAATATACTTCAATTAAGTTATTTAATTGAAATAGAAAAAAAATAAATACAGTTAACCCTTGTGAAAACTTTAAATAGGGTTAGGGTGTAAGATGTATTGAGTTATTAGCTGGCAGAAGATGACCTATAATAGCAAGAGCATTTACTGACAAACTACTCAGTACCCTTTGACTAATCATCTGTTAAAAGGCAAAAACATTCTTATGTTATGTGACAGTGGAAGTAATGGCTTCATGGGCAAAGTTAATTAGGCAGACTGGACCTCAAATGGGCTGGCTGTGCTGTATCACAAGAGCAGCCTTGTTCGCGAAAGGCACTCAGAGGGCTGCACGAGACTCATTAACTTCATCTTCACAAACACAAGTTTCAAGAGAGATTTCATGGAATACTACAAAGAAATGCTGCCCTTCTGCATCAGGTGAAGCAGAACGTGCTAAAAAGCAGCTAAAATTGGGAGAGGGAACAAACCTGGTATTTTGTTGCAAGGACGAATTTCTGGAAATAATTCAAAAGCCTGTCTTCTTTTAAAAATTATGCATGTATCCTCTCCAAAGCTGGAGTTCCATTAAAAAGGTTTACTAATGAAGTTGAAAACAGGGCTATGCAGGTGCTGACTGTCGGGGAGACGGAGATTACAGCAAGCACAGAAAGCATTTGGTATCAGCTGCAGAAAAGAACATTTTGGCCTCTAGGTGCTGAATAGTGAGACTCTTACTCATCTATTTGGTATAAGAACTTGTATTTGTATGAGTAATTTCCCACAGTATGTTTTCTGCTGACATTTTTCAACTATTGGCTATGATTGCTCTGTAGCATTGAGATTGCAGTAGACAATCACGGAACATTTCTGAAATGGGCTTTTGCAAAACATTTGCAGAATAATTTAAGGGAACGAGAACAGTTGGGATCTGACATTTAGCTTGACTGACTCACAAGGGAGCAGCACGTTTAGAGGGTATAACAGGTAATCAAAAAAATCTGATAGAACAATGTTGTCAAGATAAAATAACACGTTGCTTAGAAAAATCATACCTTAGGTTACATACATGTTTGTAAATACTGAAAAAACAAGTGATTTGAACCGACTTTGGTTTTTGAAGTTATTTTAATAGTCAAACCTGAATGTATTAGATGGGACTTAATGTATTTCTTCCAATCATAGGGGAAAATGCGTGGCTTGATTGTGCTGTGGGTAGTATTACCGGCTCACAAGTCGAAGGTCGGTGCTTCCAATCCTGGCTGCACTCGGTCTGGAAATGGTGTCTTCTTGCCACGTGGCTGTGCTTTCTTCGGCAATATAGACCCATGCCATTAGATCATGTGATGCCTTTCGGTTCCCCATAGCGTGAGCCTGGGATATGGACCAGAAGGATCCACGGACAGATAGAGGTTAAAGCCATACAGGTTGACAGTGTTCTTTTAGTCACTGAGACATTCTTTATGATGACAGACTTCCGAAAGAACATTCAGTAATCTTTGTAGTTCTAGAGAAAAAAGGTATCCATCTCATATCCCCAAACATTTTGAGCTTCTTTTTTTAGCTTGCAAACTCACAACACATTTTCTGTGGCATACACTGAAGTACAAAATGCCTCAGTATTTCCACCTGGTGAATTTCTAAGGCTGGATAGAATTTTGATGATGCTTGGTTACCTAGTAACCTATATTCTAAAGCCATAAATCATGCAATAGCTCTCAAAGGAATTCCATAGTCCTGTTCAAATATGCTGCACAAAAATCGTAGAGCTGATGCTTTAAGCAAAGAAAAAGATCTCTACTACTCTGAAGAAACAGACATGATAGAAGGATTAGAGGTAATGCTTGTAAATACAATTGCATATACCTTTCTCCGGAAAGATTAAAAGAGTATAACACAACAACATCCTCTGCCTGATTACAATTAGATACTTCATGCAATTACATAATTACATAAAATGAAAATGGCAAGTGCATAATATAAATATTAACTAATATCATAGACCACACGCAAGTGTCAACCATAGTTAATGGCATGATCCATGCCAGCACTATTACCCTCCTTATCAATGGATTAGATTCCACTGTCCCCTCACAAACATTTTAAGGAGAATTAGGTTCTGTAGGTGATGGCAATTGGGCTGGGTGTTAGACCTGCAGCTGGCCTTAAAACGAAACAGGAACAAACATGAAATACGAGGCTCAAATTTTTGTTGACACAAAGCAACTTTAGTCCCGAGAGACCGCTGCCTGTTCGTACCTCCTCCAGGGTTGGCATGTTGGGTGTATTTATAAAAATTGAATCCTGTGCTGCCGAAGGTAAGTATGGAGGGAAAAAAAACTTAAGAAAGCAGCTCTGACAGTTTGACAAGTCCAACAAACTAACCCCCTGAGGAGAGATCCCATCAAAATCTATATCAGAGCCACATTTCTCAGCTCCTTCTCATTGATGACACACATGTCTGACAGATTAGATGTTGCATCATACCTACTGTGTCGCATGGGGGCGTTGGGCCTGACAGTGCTATTTAAGTGCCTTGTGCCTCGGCCTATGACTTAACTGACCTGTGTATTATCCTGAAGTGCCCATGAAATGTCTAGACGCAAAGGATCCTCCAAAACCCAGTTTAATATGGGGAGGAACCACAAGCAGTTATCTGGCTCTCGTATTTTTGCTGTTGGTTCATCCTTTGTTCGAGTTGAAAGGGCATTGCAGATGTTTTCTGTGGTTTCTGGGAAGAGTGCGAATGAACTTCTCATTCCATCCTACAGTTTCTGTGTCACATGGATCAATTTTCTGCCCCAACAGACACAAACTTTGACCCAGGATCTGAGTTACATTAAAAAGATACTACACTAGAACACACTGTTAAATATAGTTGGAAAGCTGGCAAACCTTGTATATCATGAGTCCATGATTATTTGTTTCTAGAAGCCCCTGGGGAATCAGAACCCACAATTCCTTTACGAAAAAGATATCTATTTTTAAAATTGAAAGTGGATGTGGATACTTATTATTTTAACAACCTCTAATTTGCAGTAAAGTGACAACGTCAGGCATTGACTTTGACTAGTTGGAAAGTCACAAATCAATACATTCTATATGGCCATGCGTGTTGAGTAGACGATTTCGGTGACCTACTGTACTAGCCTGACTATGAAAAGTCCTTCATAAGAAAACTGCAGCAATTAAGATGTAAGAAAACTGACATTTTGGCTGCTCTTACCAACTGATTTGGTCATTTATTGATCCATTTTTCTTATTCAGTACAGGGTCACAGTGAGTCCAGTATCTGTGGACACACAGGGTACATAACAGAGGACAGATAGCCTGGAGAAGCTGAACTTAATCCATATAAGCATTGAAATTCCTCATGCACTCTGAGTCTGGGAGGGAGAAGCTTAGCACTAAACATTTGTCTAATTTGATAATCTGACTTCGAAACATTATTGCATTATTTGGAAGATGTCTGATGCATGGGCACAGTAGAGATTTTCCAAGTGGGGAGGGGGTTGGGGCAAGCAGGGAGCAAGAGGTCTCATCCTTTAGGCTAATCCAGCCATGCTTCATGAGGCATTTGGTGTCATTTGAGCTAATGGTATAATATGCTAAACATTTTGATTGACCCTTGTCAACTATATAGACAAAACTATTGGAGCACCTGTCCATTACACCTACATTAATACTATATTTGTATGTTACTCACTTGACATTTACTAAAAATACACTCAATATTCTTTGTTAAATAAATTTACAGTATGTTCACCATTTGAGTCCCTTTATTAGCAATTAAATGGCGTGTCTTTGATTCATCAAAGTAGCCTCCTGTAGCAGTTGTAATAGCAGAGAAAATTTGAAGCATTCTTTCTACAAGGGACATTAAATGCTGCTCTGATTCAGGGGATGAAGCAGTTAACTAGTGCATTTAAAGTTAAAAGACGGCCTAGAATCTGACTATGCCATCACCACATTACTAGTTAATAGGATGTCAGACATGCACTGTTACATACTATTTCCATTTCATAAAGGAAACTTGTTTGATTTATATTTTCATTTACAGTTGTTCACTCAACTTTCCACTGCTTAACAAGAATACAAAAATCTGCAGTTTATGAAATAAATGGAAAAGTGGTAAAAACCTATGGTATGCAAAAACTTTTGACTGGTACGGTACAGGAACGTTTATGACATCCCATTCTAAATCCATAAGCATCAATATTGGTTCCCCCTCTACAGCTACAACAGCTGCCAGTCTTCTGGGAAGGCTTTCCATAACATTTTGGAGTGAGTCTGTTTGAATTTTTACCCATTCCTCCAGAAGAGCATTTGTGAGGTCAGGCACCGATGTTGGACGTGATGGCCTGGCTCACAATCTCCATTTTAGTTTATCCCAAAGGTGTTTGATGGGGTTGAGGTCAGGGCCAGTCAAGTTCTTCCACACCAGACTCACCCAACCATGTCTTTATGGACCTTACTTTGTGCACTGGGGCAGAGTCATGCTGGAACAGAAAAGGACCTTCCTTCCCCAAACTGCTCCCACAAAGTTGTAAGCATAGAATTGTCCAAAATGTCTTGGTATGCTGAAGCATTAAGCGTCCCCTGAAAAACAAGCCCGTACCACTATCCCTCCTTCACCAAACTTTACACTTGGCACAATGCGATCAGGCAGGTAACACTCTCCTGGCATCTGCCAAACCCAGACTCATCCACCACACTGCCAGACAGAGAAGTGTGATTCGTCATTCTACAGAACATGTTTCCACTGCTCCAGAGTCCAGTGACCGTGTGCTTTACACCACTGCATCCGACGCTTGGCATTGCACTTGGTGATGTGAGGCCTGTATGCAGCTGCTCAGCCATGGAAGCCCATTCCATGAAGCTCCCAGTGTACAGTTTTTGTGCTGGAGTTAATGCCAGAGGAAGTTAGGAACTCTGCACTTATTGAGTCAACAGAGCGTTTTACACACTATACGCCTCAGCAATTGGTGACCCCCCCTGTGCTACTTTACTTGTCTGCCACTTCATGGCTGAGTTTCTGTTGTTCCTAAACACTTCCACTTTGCAATAATACCACTTACAGTTGACCACGGAATATGAAGCAAGGAAGACATTTCATGAACTGATAGATTCAGGGACGGATGATGGGTTGTGTGGCCCCTGGGCAAAACGTTCGCGAGGCCCCCCCCCACCACCACCACAACCACCACAATTCAAGGGCCCTTGGCAGCCAAACGCCCTCCCTATAGGGTCAGGGGCCCTTGTAGGCAGAGGATCAAAGAATGTAGGCCTTCTAAAATAGACAAACGAAAATACATTGTTGATAAGCGTTGCAAATTGTTTTGGGCTAGGGGCCCCATGGGCCCCCTGCACCCCAAGGGCCCCTAGGCAGTGGTCCCGCTGGCCCGGTCCGTAATCCGTCCCTGGATAGGTTGCGAGGGTGGCACCCTATGACAGCATCACGCTTCCTTCACTGAGCTCTTAAGAATGACCCAATCTTTTACAAATGTTAGTAAACCTGACTATATGGCTTGGTGCTTGATTTTGAAGACCTGTTGAAATGGCTGTGAATGAAACACCTGAATTCAATGACTAAGAGGTGAGTCCCAATACTTTTGTCCATATAGTGTGCATACACTGTTATGTGATGCAGTTTCCAGTCATCCATAAATGGCCTAACAGTCAAATCAACACATAGCCTTCTCTCCAATGTGTTGCAAGTTCAACTATACTGAGCTCCAGTACTTCAGGACACATTTATAGATTTATTGGTTTATTTGAACAGACATAATTTTACGTTTGGTCAGACCTGGATGAAATTGTCAGCTTTGTTACAGTAACATAAATTGGCTTGATACATGATGTAGGCTTGGAATATTATATAGAACTTACATCTGCTTACCTTGCCTGCTGTTTGAAAGAACACCATGATAGCATCAGTGCCCCAGGTCTGACGTTCCCAATAGTCTGGGAATTTTTTTCTTTCTAGATGGGCTTTTTTGGAAGTTGGGAGAGCAATAACGATCATGTACCATTCGTTCATTGAAGAGTTTATATTTATTCTCAGTCTTCAAGGCCTCTCTTACCTAAAATGAACTTTAACATCCATCTGCCTATATTTTGGTTGCATGTACTTTAATTGCTATACTATACTGAAGCGGTAATAGAGGCTACATTCTTAAAAGGGCAGATTTAACAAGACAGCCAGGTCTCTCTCGATATAAATCTTATTTTTACTCTAACAAGCCAGTCAAATCAGAAACCAGTTATAATTTTTTAAGTTGTTCAAGGAGAGGAATGTGTAGTTTTGCAGTCATAGTTAAGAAGTGGAATGTGATTAAGATTCATTAAGATCGTAAATGATGGGAAAATAGTTAAATTATAATAACATGAATCTAAATAATTAAGGAATAGTAAATGATGTAGTTGACATTAATAATGTTTTTAAAATGCCTGAGTATTTTGGTTATTTAAGACTGATGTGACTAAGCATTCTGGAATATATAGTTAAATGATTTATTCATACGGACAGCAAGTTTCATTTAATCTTTTGCACACTGATAATTTCTATATGAGATTTATATCAAATACCAATTTCTTTTCAAAACACTTTTTGTAATGTCATTACTGTAGCCATAAAATCCGAAATTTCGAATCTTTCCGACTTTAGGCTTTATTCAGGTATGAAAAGGGACACACTGTCATTGACATGAAGCTGTGCTTAAATTCTCTGCCACCTAGAGGTCACAGTTTTTAGTGAATTATGCATCTGAATATTTATTTCAGGCCATTTGAAGTAGGGCATTCTGTGGGATTTGAACCTGAAACCTCAGTTAAAAGTCCATTAAATCAATAACCTTGATTCTACTTGTCCCAACATAATAATCTAACAATCTACCCATCTATCTTTGGACAGCTTATCCAGTGCGGCATCACAGTGGGACCTGGAGCCTTTCCCAGGCTGCAGGTGGCACTGGGGAATTCACCCAGTGGGACTCCAGGGCCCCACAGAGCTTCAGACACACTGTGGATCATTTAGAGACATCAATTTACCTAAATTCATGCCTTTGCACTATGGTAAAACAATGGGGGGGCAAACACTGGAGATGTGAGGCACCCACTGTTCTATTCTAACAGGATTATTTTATAAAACATTACAGGTCGCATTTCAGACATTATAATGCAATTCGTCAAACCATATGTTTCCTATTTGTCTTTTTTATGTGTGTGTACAACAATTCAGGTGACAAAAGCTTTCAGCGTTCATCTAATAGGAACATTATCATATGAAAGCCATCCTCTGTCAGGGAAGTTCAGGGGTCCAGTTGAACCGTCCCTGTTAATTTGTGTCAACTGCAGTGAGGTATTGATCATCACTTCCACCCCTGGCTGTAAATATGATCAATTACAGCAAGGAGGCTGAAAGAAAGGCTTATTCTAACTGAAGCCAAACTAAAAGACAAAAAGCGCTTTTCAAGAAAAGTGAATTTCTATCCAAAATTGAAAATAAAACGTCCAAGGAAAACCATTTAGATCCATGTTTGTTTTCATCTAACTTAAGTGTGTGCAATTGTACATAAATTTAATTTTTTTTTTGTTTCGGACATTGCATACAATGATTAGATCCAAGGTCATTATTATTAATGAATACCAAAGCTGAAGCAATGATATAAGACAGCCTAGCATAGTGGAGATTGTGTTTCTGGTATATTAATAAACTCCTCCATCAAAGGCAGTTAAAATCTATTTCCTGCCTGTCCTTGCCTTGTTAATATGGGCTGCTCTGCCAGATTACCACATGTGCTATAGAAGAGATGTGTTCATGAGTGACCATAAAACCTTATGTCTATAATCTTTACATTATTGCAGTGTCAAGTAATGATGAAGCAAAAGATTTATCTTCCAAACACAATCCAAATCCATGAACCAAAATATAAGTGCCATATAATAGGATAGATTAAGGCAACACAGAGAAAAACCAAATCTAAATCATAGTCCAAAATGCACAATTTAAATGGATCATCAATTAATCCAGTAATGTTGATTATATCCAGTAATGAATTATGTCCAGTGAGTTCATGAGCGGCAGGTGTCTTAATAGTTGGGTAAAGTGTGGCTAGACTGTATCCATTGGAATACTTTGCGTACTACTTGTATCCACCAGAATAACTAATGGGAAGCATATTATCAGGATTGGTCCCCGTCTTAACCCTGTTCAGTCAGTCATCTCCCCGTTTGGCAAGCAGGTGTTGCTTGCTTTCCCATTTCCTGTTGTTTCCCATATCTGTTCCACTCCCTGGGTTGCCTTGTTAGTTCTTGTATTCATGTCATTTCTGTTTTTGTATCTGCTTCTGATTATCCTCCTGTGTACCTAGCTTTGTAATTATTTCACCTATGTTCCCTGTATCTCCTGTGTTGCCCTAGTCTCTAGTGTTTGATTGTGATTACCCACACCTGTTCCTCATTGCCCCTAGTAACTTGTTTTCTGCTTGATTAGTTATGGCTTGCACCTGTTCCTTGTTGAAGCCCTTGTTCTAATAATAATAATAATTGTACTTTATTGATCCCTGTGGGGAAAGTTTATTTCTGCCTACACCACCTTGTTCTCCATGAGACACATGCAGGTAAGAGCAAGCTCAGCAGCAAAGGGCAGACAGGGAGCTGGGCATTACAGGCCTCGCTTAAGGGCCCACAGACATGCGACTGTTCTGCTGGGGCTCAAACTGGTGACCTTCTAAAGCTTTGAAAGCCACTAAGTTGACTGCCACTTCTATCATTCACTGCTGTAATTGTGCTCATTCATTTGTTCGTTCGTTTATTCTGTTGGCCATGCAAGTCGATAGAAATAGTAGATTATGAGTAGTCATTGCCGTGCGCTAAATGCTAGTTAGCTAAGGTTACATGTTCGTTTATTTTCTAAAATGTGAACTGCTTTGCTGCTGTGGTATCAAAGGGAACATTTAAGCCCTGAAACCAGTAAAAAAATTATATCTAGACTGTTTGCCTGCAGTAAAACCCAACAGTAAATGTGCCCAAAATAGTCAAATATAGTCACATAACATGGATTCCAGCCAAGAAAAATAATCAAAATTAGTTACTGGACTGCAAACTTATTTAATGGCTCTATAGACATTAGAAGACTTGACTGACAAAGCTGTGCCTCTTAATCATGTTTTTACCAACCATAAATTAGGTAGCACGAGTCCTCTGATGTAAGTGCCTCTGAGTTTGTCATTTCTCACTAGTAAATAGATGGGCATTGCACACTTTCCTGATCTTGAATGACTGTCTGAGCAATGATGATGATTGAAATATCGGTAAATTATAAACGGGAAGCCAAAGATTGCATTCAGAGTTGACCAGACAAATATAATGTAACTCAAAAGTTTATGAAATTTGTGCAGTTTAATTTTCTAGATGCTGCAAATTTAATATCTCTTTTGCGTGACACAATTGAAACGCAATACGGTTTTAAGGATAACTATACCATTTAATCAGTGGAGGACACATGGTGTGATGCATTGTAATGTAAGTTTGCAAAATGAAATACTCTGGTATGTTGTAAGATGGGGAACTTGTGGGAAAGAGGTGAAATCCGATAATGAGCCCCTTCATTTTGTAATTTATAGCTACATCCCGTTTCTTATCGCTCTTCACAGACTTGGATCACATGCCAGCCCCGTTTTCCTGTCTGTAGATTTCTTGTTTTCCCTTGACTGTCTTTCAGTTTCATTCCTTTTGCCCATTTTGTTAAACATCAATAACTGAATAATTGTAATGTGGCTGCCAGGAAGAAGTAGTGCATTATGTACAATGAGGGATTTGTAAAATGTTTCTATACAGTACATTTTTATCGCTGTTCCTGTTGACTTATTTGAGAGCAAGAACGTTCTTTGTATAAAATGTTTAAATCCCTATTAGAGCCTTGTATTGTAGTGATGATGTAGTGAATTACACTTGCCTATAAGAAAAGTGAAATGGACAGTAAGGCGTTAGTAGCATCAGCGGTTGTTTAACGCTCTTTTGGTAGCGTCATGTCTGGACGACAAAGCTGCCCATCCTGGTCACGGTCGGGGGACGGCTGGACACTCTCCCAGGGATCACAGGGCACGGGGAGTTATGCATGCATCATTACCAATCAGCTCAGCCAGCAGTAAAATGCCCTGCGTAGGTCCCTTCCCATCCCCACTCGCCTCTCAGATCACAATAAGCCCCATAGTGGGACACCACCTGTTAGCACTTAGACTGCCACCTTCCCACAAGGGTTTCACTGTATAAAAGCTCCTGAATTTAAATTGTGGGGGTCTCTCTAAATGCTCCCATATTACACTATATATATATCGTATATGTTAAGTGGCACTTTGCAAAAAAAAAACGGTCAGGCCCTTATGTAAGATCCGCCTTTAACAAAGGAGAATCGGTGCATTATTCCTGGACCCTAATTATACCTTCGAGCCAATGGGTGTCAATGTTATATTCCTCACAGCCTTTTTTTCCTTATATTTTTTTTGATGGTAGACAAACCCTGCGTCACAGACGCGACAGGTGCTTAGATGCCACGTGTGCCAAGGTGGCAGGGAATGGCAGTAGCTACTGAACGCAAAGCACGTCATTAACTTTACAAGATCTGGCCCCGGCGGTGACTCGGTGGAAACTTGTCCTCTCAATAATTCAGTTTCCGAGGCCTTTAATCAAGAGGTGCATCAAATATTCATTTTTTTCCTTTTCTTTTTACCCCAGGATGCCTCGTCTTTCCTGTCCTTAATGGGCCTCTGCGTTGCGTGACGGCTGTCGTGCTCCGGGACCTCGGTTCGCACCAGTACGCCTGTCATGGCTGCCAGCGTTACGTAATGGCCAAAAGCGGGGGTTCGGCGTCTGGACGCAGACCGAGTAGCGAGATGCTGCTCTGTAAGCCCTCAGACTGTCAGGAACAGCCCCCTGACTGTGCTCCTCACCCACGCTGACAGGCAGAGCGTGGTGATGTCGCACGTCCTGGTGGCGTAGCAACAATACAACCGCACAACTTGGGGATGAATATTACAAGAACTACGGGTCGAGTCCAAATCAAAATTAACAAGAAGTCAACAGTATAGCATCAATCTTTTTTACATGAAGTCCTGCTGCAGCATTCAACAAGGTCCTGAAGTCTTTTCAGCAGAAAATGAAGCTATACAAATTGGTAAAAATGGAAAGTGCGCAAATCCTTATCAAACAAATGCATCAGCTTAGCAACCTAATTAAATGACTCTGTCATCTAATACACATTGACAACAAAAAAGGGGGATTGAAAGTAGAGCCATTTTGGCAGCGGCCTTCTGTTCGTAAATGTGTCATTGGTCGTTCTTTGTGCTCAGAGTTAATTTGGATTTTTATCAGCTTTGCTATGGCTGCCACGACTGTTCCAAGTTACAAGCACCGTCTTTTGTATGGAGCTCTGGCCTATCTGTTGCCTCAGCAGATATGCAAGTTCCGCTCCCCTTTAATTTAAATCTGTTAAACTTGAAAGCCTTGCTTTACAATGCCTCACCAAGCAATATGGAAGTTACAGGCTGTATGCAAGAAGGATTTAATGGTTGAGCCTCATTTCTCATACTTTATGCTTCAGGTTATTTGACGACATAAATGTCACATGCTTCACGAATACACAATAAATCTGAATAAAACCACAATATGTTCCCCTGGCAGCTGAGCTGTAAATTGCACAACAGTTTTATACATACTTTTTTTTTTTTTTTTTTATGACCCATAGTTCCCAATTTGCTGCCTAATTTTTAAGATGTTGTTTTCATTTATGAAACTAGTTGCTCAGCGTTTAACTAGCTAAAGTAGCTATTAAGTCGTGTTCTTTTGAATTCAGCTGGATTCTGATGTTACTCGGCTCTGTGGTAACTAGTTACAGGAATGTAAGATCAATTTTGGATGTCAGTTGACATTATGGGCTGTCGGCATGGACCCTGGACATCATACAATTCATAAAAATGAAATAAAAAAATTTTCTCTCGATTATTCTACCAAGAAAACGCTCCTCCAAGCACTTTGACCTGCTATTATAAATGGAAATACGAAAGATTTTGATGTTTAATAAGCTAAAATAAAGCCAGATGAATAATGATTTTTCTTTGCAAAATTACCAAATCACACCTTTATAAAGTAATACATTTGAATGTGACTTTAACATGGCTGTAGATTATGCTGTCAGGTGCATTATTAATGGCTACTCCAGATAGATTGAACTGAAATTTTTATGTACATGTGAATATTGAACTTAAATCTACTTTTAAGTAAGAACTATTTTACTGCTGCCCATAAAATGGTGAACCTGAAGCACGGAAGACTTTAAAGGGAAAACGAGAAGCACTCAGATGTACAAACTGCAGTCTGTACCGCTCAATTATTTGTTGTTTATTGTAATATAAATTCTGACTACTTAATTTCATGCTGCACATAAATATTCCAATTTAAAATATCTTATAAATATTTTGGGACTATAGCGAGCATGTTCTGGCACCGATTTTGAATATTGCCCACAATTTCGCGATGTTATGAAGAGGCACACTTGTGAAATCTTTGGCTACAGTGTGTGGAAGAATATGCTGCAACTAGTAATTTGTTTTTCACAGCTGGGGGCTATTTAAGATACCCAGGAAGCTATTGCTGCTTGATAGCAGGCAGGGAAACTGATTATGGCACAAATAGAGTTTATGAAGTCTGCAGTGGGCCTGCAAGTGCCGTGATGCCCAGTGGACTGGACCTGTGACCTCACAGGCATCTTTGAGCAAAGGAAGTGTTCTGTGGTATTAGCAGGTCAGAAATGCTAATCTGCTGGCTGTGAGAGAATCACATTGTATGAAGACTTGAAACATAATTAATTGCAGTCTGCAAATGTGCAATAGTTTGAATATTACTTTTCAGCTGTTTTCCCCTTACTGTCTGTCTGTCTGTCTAAAGACTAAGACAGATGACAATCAGTCTATGTTGCTTGTTTGAGGACCTAATGTACAGTATATTACTAAAAGATAGTTTTAGATTCCATGTGCCTTAATTTTATAGTGGTTTTGAAAAGAAAATATTAATTGGCTTAATTACATTTTACAACTGAAAAACTGTCTGTTTGTCCATCCATCCATCCAGTACAGGATTATAGAAAACAGGTGTCCTATCCCAGAAAGCACATGATACAGTCAGGAGAACGTGATTCTTATTCAGGTGTTGATGCACATGTGTGAAAAAATACAGCCAATGCTCTTATAATCATAATAAATTCCTTTGCCAGACAAATAAATAAACAATAATTAATGGGCCACACGTGTTGAAAGAGAGCAGATTGGCGATGGGGCATCAGGTTCCCCAACGGTTTAAAAAAAACAGCTTAACATTCACTTCTGTTTGAAGTGGGTAAAGGCAAACTGGGCTCAGCATGCATGGCTGTGCTGCATTTCTGCACAGCAGTGTCCTTGCATCTCTGTCTGCTGTGCTCTGCTGGATAGCAGGGCAAAGTCAGGCGGACGGTGGTCGGATCTAACTAATATTGATTGTAATAAGCATGGCTAAATGACCCCAGAAGTATTTTTAGACGTAAGTATTACAGGAGGATCCAGGCTGTTTTAAATGAATGAAGAATGAGTTTGTCAGAACCTAAACCTGGCTAGATGAATATGTGACCCCCCACGGGGGGAGGTTAATTATGCACCCAGCACTCAAACCCAAGAAGCAAATCAGCAAACATCTCAGTACTGATAGACCTGCTGATAAAGAAATGAAAGAGTGGCTCTTTCTTCATCACTATTTTAATTCTCCTGTGTGAAATAAAACATTTAATATGTTGCCACACCACAGATATAGGAAAAATTGCAAGCATTATTGTTGTGGATTTAGCACTGAAAGCAGAGTACATCTGGTGCCGTAAGCGTAGCCCGAAAGTGCTGCTTAGTATTGTTTGGGGAAATGGATACTATTGAAGTTATTTTATATTTCCATAGTAAAGCGTAAATGCAAAGCAATTGTTGTGTCTTCAACACAGATTTGAGCATATGAATGTTTATGTGAAGTGTGTCTGCATACAGATTCCATAAAAATATCTCCCGTTGAATCTATTTCACGAAAGCATTGAGGCAATTTCACCTGTTGGTTATATGTCTGCACATATGTGCAGCCCTTACAAAACATCCACCTTTAATGAAGGAGAATCGCCATATCATTTCTGGACCAAATCTATATAACTTGCTGCAATTACTTACAAGCTTTAATGACCAAATCGGAAAACTTGCGTTACTGTCTATTGGTAAATGACACCTCCTGACTGTAAGTCAGATTGACTGCAGTTTGATAGATATAGGGTAATTAGCGTATGAACCCTGTAAGTATTTATGTCCAAATATTATGATTGGGCAGGAGAAATGTCAGTATATTCTATGCAATTTCTTTTCTTCCGAGGTGAGAGCGGTGAGCCCTAACCTCAGCGAAGGACCCCTAATTGATGCCTTTATCGGATCTATAGCAGCAGAAGCACATAAATTGTTCTTACTAAAAATTGAAGCAGACATTCATACTCAATTTTTATTGGTATTTTGCTTTCAGCATGTCCAATAAAGATACACAGATGGATAGAAACAAACACTCCGACTCAGTGGATTATCAGAGAATAAAAGGCAAGGATGTTAAAGTGCAGCCACGCATTTCTCATCCTCATAATTAATCTTTTAAACATGAATAAAAGCTAAATATAAAAAGCAAACAAACATCTCCATTAATTAAAACTTACAACTGAAAATGAGTGCCCCCCCCCCCCGCCCCCCATTTTGCACATATTAACAAATGTTAGTATGAGACCTATTAGGCAGCTTCACTTTGACGATAAAGCAGACTTTGGATTCCACTCACTTTCTTCCCTGTTAATAACTAATGAAGTAAAAACTGCTTCAGAACAATAAACATTTGTTAAGAAATGACAAGAATTATATTCAGACTATCTTAAGTTAGAGTGGCAAACCATTATCTTATCAAAGTGCAAAGGAAAGGGATGTAACTGGAATCCAGTAGAACTACTGTGAGAGCTGGAATGACCTGGACCAAGAAAACTGTAATCTGCATTGAGAGGGGGGGGATAGCAGTGGGAGCTGCCCCTTCCCTTGCTGTTCCAGCCACCACTGGAATAAATATCTAGCTTTTACATGCAATTAATTTAAATGTCACTCTCAAGTCAGTCATTCTCATTACATTAATTCAGATGATTTGTGTGATGCCTATAATAAAAAATAAGCCTTGAATGTCTGTGATACTCTCCTAAAGCATTTTAAATGGCACAGCACTTGTTCTTTCATAATGCATAATTCTGACATTATTGGGCAGCAGGCATTTTGGTTGTTTGGGAGCAGTGTTATCCCGAGGGCAAGGATATAATCATAAACGGCACCTTTATCAAGGTCACTCTCTGGAATTTGTTTGACCTGCAATTCATTTGGGATGTGAGAATGTTATGTTGGTTTAATTTGAATTATTTGGAGAATAGAATAGTTTTGGAGGATAGAGGAACATTTTCGCTTCAGCAAAAGATGGTTAACAAAAAGGTTACACAAATGAGGACACAGGAAGTGAATTTGTCATCTGTCATTTGTCGTCTTGTGTTCTGAGAGAGAAAACAGAAGATGTTTTATATCACGAGTAAATGGCTTCAGGTGAATGAGAAGATTACATGACTTTTCTCACCCCACTGGACGTCCACAAGCCACCTCTGTCTCTCAGTAGAAATACATATGCATTTTTGAAAAGGCGCAGGTTTTTCAGATGTAATGTTGAAGCGTGACTGTGATGAGTTGGTGCCCCATCCTGGGTTGTTCCCTGCCTTGCACCCATTGCCTTTCGGATAGGATCCGGACCCCTTGAAATGTGAATTTTTCTGCAGCAGTGGAATGCCAATGAGGACCAAGAGCCATAGTTTCAAAATAATTTTCAGAGTGTGACCTATTACTAAGAGCTCTGGCAGTGCAAGTCAGTACAATTCTGACTTTCCTGATTCATCAATAAGCGGGAATTTCAGCTGAAATTAGAGCATGACAAAAGGTCAGCCAAGCTGTTTATAACATAATTAAAGCCTACATATCAGTCAGCTTATTGATTAAGTAGCTGAACTTAGAAGCAAATGCATAGTAGTAAGGGGAAGAAATTCCAAGACAAATAGTAAAATTAGTCACAAGACTTGCTGTATAGATGGATATAAATGTCATTGCTTTAGAGGACACCATCTACATACACAAGGTGGAGAGGAGACAGGACGACCTCCAGCCTGGTATCTGCTCCTCAGCCGACACTTTGAGATCCAGTTCAAGATTTGCCTTCTTGTTTTCTGCTGACAACCCAGACATGAAAACTATCACTAAGATTGATGTCATCCATGTGATTCTAGGCTTTTCTGCAGAAAAAAAAATGCACTGCCTGCCATCACCCATTTTATTTTGATTACAAAAACACCCGCCCAGGAGATCACATCACAGGCCATGACAAGAGACTAAGATGATGTGCTGGGTGTCCTCATAGCACATGTTTCACATTTAATTCTCCATGACAAATACACCAGAAATTAATTCTTTCACAGATGCAGCTGAGAGACTTCTAACTTGTAGGATTACAGCTTAAACCATGGCATCAGTGGGGTAAAAAATAAATATATATTACTATATAAATAGATGTTCGGTGTGGATACACCCAGAGAGAAAGAATAGAGTCAAGGTTTTATAATGACTTGTGCAAAACATAGTGACAGCCTTGTCTTGAAAAGATGGAGTCCTTGGGAAAGGGGACAGAAATATCAGACATTTTTACAACCATACTTGTTTCATTACAAAGGATGGACCATATTTTTACGAGAAAAAGCCCATTTCCTTCATTTGAAATTAACCAGATTGAGCATTCATTTGGTTTTTAAGGCTTTACGTACACATTGGACACATTTAAAAAGTGTTCCTTGTTGGCGTAAGAGGAACATATTACTACAGTAAATATGTAGCTACTGTAAAATATAAAGAATATAAAGAACAAATGCTCGTCTATCAAGTGACTACGCTGGCTAGAGGAACTAATTGATGTAGTTATAGAGGGAGAGACTCATCAGCCAGGGTATCTTGGCTCCCTGCTAAAAAGAAACTTTGTTAGCTTGTAGGACCTGTGAAGCCCATGTTGCATTAGTCCGATCGGTCGCTGGTGGTCTTGCAGAGGAAGTTAGACGAGAGCAAACTGATTGTAGGGACAATTTCAGGAATTGGTAGGAAATCATGGAGGCACGGACTGCAGTGCATAGTGCTCTTGCCTCACAGCTCCATGCCCCATAGCCCTTCCATTTCTGTTTTTAAGTCCATTGTCTAATATCTGACAATAATGTTTAAGATAAATGTGGGTGAGTTGACACACTGGTAATACTCCAATGTACTTTGTCTTCCTCAATTTGACTTTTTAACAAATGCTTGACTCTGGACATGTATTTATATATATATATATATATATATATATATATATATATATATATATATATATATATATATATATATATATATATATATATATATATATATATCCATATATATATCCATATATATATCCATATATATATCCATATATATATCCATATATATATAATGTATTCATATGACTTGATTTGTTGGATGGCATCAAATCTAAATTTTGGATAAATAGTGAACAGAGGATTTTCTTACAATCCTACGCACATAGAAGCATGGTGGAAAACATGACAATGTGCCCATTCTTGTACTTTAAATTGTTTGTCAAACGCATTTCATTTGAAGCTGTGTAGCTGCCCTCTATTTGTAGATCAAGCCACAGGCCCGCAAAGTCAATCAAGTTCTTCCACACCAAACTCACCCAACCATGTCTTTATGGACCTTGCTTTGTGCACTGGGCCACAGTCATACTGGGACAGAAAAGGACCTTCCCCAAACTGTTCCCACAAAGTTGGAAGCATAGAACTGTCCAGAATGTCTTGGTATGGGTGAATTTAGTGTGGAAGACTGACTGGCCCAAACAGAGTCCTGACGTCCACCCCATCACACACCTTTGGGATGAACTATAGAATTGAGATTGCGAGCCAGACCTTCACGTCCAACACGAGTTCCTGACCGTCACAAATGCTCTTCTGGATGAATGGGCAAAAATTCCCCCAGACACACTCCAAAATCTTGTGGAAATCCTTCCCAGAAGAGTGGCTGCAGTTATAGCTGCAAAGGGGGGACCAACTCCATATTGATGCCTATGGATTTAGAATGGGACATCATACAGGTTCCTGTAGGTGTAATGGCCAGGTGTCCCAATACTTTTGTCCATATGTCCCTCAGCATTCCCCATGCTTCTTGAGTTGTTGAACTGTGGTATGACAAACAGTGGAATGACAATATTTTACCAGTAGGCCTACATCAATGAATTTCCTTCTGGGATCAACCAAATTTATCTTATCTTATTCCATCTAATCCCATCTCATCTCATCTCATCTCAAACCCCCTCTGGGGGGTCAGCCCACGATGCAGGAGATGTCCTGGAGGATTGCCAGTCAATCTTAGGGAAGGCACTAACACAATGAGGTCAATGGGACACTATTTCACATAACTGCATGTTTTTGCACTATAGGTATAAATCAGAAGACCCAGAAGAAATCCCACAAACATGGGGTGAACATGGTGAATTGCAGGAACCCACAAATAAAGTCTAGGTATTTATTTTCATGAGGCTCTTGGTGCGCTTGGCCTGGCTGTGTTTCTGCAGTCTTCATGTTGTACACTGTCACACTGTTTCTTTCCCGTGACAAAAGGCAGGTTATCTTTCACTCCAGGCCTCAGCTTGTCTCCATTCCTCTCATCGTGCTGCACGTTATTCAGTGTTGTGACACCAGATATTCAGAATCTGACAGATCCTTATGTGCAGGACTTAATTGCTGTCAAGCTATTATTACACTGCAAAAAGCTGTCTAAGATTTCAAGGCATGGCTAAACGCTCTCCGCAGCCACTCAGGGTGTGCCCCGGTGATAGCATGATTTCAATTCAACGTCAATGACTTCGTAGTCAGCCGGTTACAGCGCTTTGATAGGTTCACTATTGATGTTTCTTCTTTATATTATATCAGATGCGTTACTATGTGAACTCAGCTGGAGATATTCAGCGCATCACCGTGTTTTCCGAAACCCCTTGGTTGTTTATCTGCTAGCATGCTGTAGTTCACTGAAAACAGACATCGTGTTACTTTTAGGCAAACGAGATGTCTGCTGTCTCACCAAAAAAGGTGCACAAGAGTAATAATAGTAAAAACCGCTATTCCGTGTTAACCTGGTGCAAAACATGGATGAAAGTGTAAACCTAAATAAAACAGTGAATCATACAGGTGCAACTGAATAAAACCTCTTTCTCAAATAAGTTATTCGTGACAGTTTACAGTATACATGGATCAGCCATGACATTAACACCACCTGCCTAATTTTGTGGAGATCACCCTCGTGCTGCCAAAACAGCTCTGACCTGTGAAGGCACGGACTCCACAAGACCTCTGAAGGCGTCCTGTGGTATCTGGCACCAAGATGTTAGCTGCAAATCCTTTAAGTCTTGTACGTTGTGAGGTGGGGCCTCCATGGATCAGACTAATTTGTTCAGCACATACCAGAGATGCATGATCGGATTGAGATCTGGGGAATTTGGAGGCCACGTCACTTGTTTGACCTCTTTGTCATGTTCCTCAAACTATTCCAGGACCATTTTTGCAGTGTGGCAGGGTGCATTATGCTGCTGAAAGAGGCCACTGCCTTCAGGAAATACCATTGCCATGAAGGGGTGCACTTGGTCTGCAACATTTAGGTAGGTGTTACCTGTCAAATTAACATCCACATGAACGCCAAGATCCAAGGTTTCCCAGCAGAACATTGTCCAGAGCATCACACTGCAACCACACTTTCTCAGCAAGTTGTAGCTCTTCTGTGGGATCGAACCTTTGCTAGCCTTTGCTCCCCACGCGCATCACTGAAACTTGGGCGACCATGACCCCAGTGATTTTCACAGGTTGGCCTTCCTTGGACCACTTTTGTTAGGTTGCAACAACTGCATACCAGGACTTGCTGTTTTGGAGAACTTTGGCCCAGTCATCGAGACGTCACAATTCAGCACTTGTCAAAGTCACTCATATCCTTAAGCCTGTCCATTCTTCCTGCATCCAATACATTAACTTAAAGAAATGATTGTTTATTTGCCTAATATATAATATTTAGTGAGATAATCAGTGTTAGTCACTTCACGAGTCAGTGGTTTTAATGTTATGGCTGATCGGTGTTCAGATATTTGCTTCACCTATTAATTCTACGTAAAAATCTACGTAATATGGTGATAGTTCAGCAGCCTACCTCCTTAAATATGCAAATTAATTTAGTCATCTTTCTCTGATCCACACCACATATGAAAACCAATAATTCCTAAGTGAACCCCCTCTCGAATAGTTTCATTGCAGTTCTAAGCATGTTGGAGCTCTGGCTAGGAACACAGTGGACTGGAGCAAACCGATTTTCTCCACTGGTATGACTCAACGGCCACAGCCGACTGCCTTCCAGGTTCATTGTTTGCTCTGTGAGGCTTTGCGGCCTGGTGTCTCTCCTCCCCAACACCATGCTATTTCTGCTCGCATCGGTGTGGCCTACTTAAACTGCTTGGCTGCATTACGTAACCTCCAGGATCGAGGAGCGCACTGCGATCTGTTCATATTTATTTTTGCTTCATTCATGGACAGGGACCATTGTGCAAAGTTGATCTTACCGTAAAATAGGTAGGTGGAGTGCAAAGGCAAGGGTCGTGACTTCATGAGGATTTCGGCCCGAACTTCTGCTCTTCTCATAGACTAACAAGCATCAGTCTCCCTCAGATTATGTCAGTATCCACCAAATCATGGATTGTCTGAACTCAAAACATCATCTTTCCCTTTGATGACAAACTCAAGCCAGCAGACGTAGCCCCATACCATACTCAGCCCCCTGTGCAGGGCTACAATGAAAGCTGAGGAAGACGCTACACATCTGAGTGAATTCCTCCCACCAAACGATCTGAAACGCTGGCTGAGATCCTTACCTGAGAGCCCTCTCAGTTTTTATATTTGAGTCGTTGATTGCTGATGTGATTAGAGGGGTATTGAGACAGCATCTACAATTTGAGTGTTCCTAGACTACTGGAATGTCAGACGTGTGTTTAAAACAACGAGAACAAAAGCATGCATAATTTACTCTGTGCACAGAACAAAAAGTCTTGGGCACATTTCCCTACGGAACCACAGCATAAAGATGATTCAGCGAATTACAATGGCTGTGCGTCTACGATGCGTCAGGGTGATGGACGCCTGAGAGACTGCAGAAACCCTGCCATGGCTGTGTGTGATTCCAGACTCCATTTTACTTGTTATTTCATTTGCTATGGAGTCCGTGCTGCGGCACTGTCCAGCTGTTCCCTGTTCTTCTGATCGTGAATAAAAGAAGCCAGTGGGATCCATTCTCATAATAAAAATAAGGATCACTACACGCCACAGAGATATTCCTTTTTATCTTACCTATACAGCGTGAATAATTTGAAAGGAACCAATTAAAAACCCTGTTATGTAGTAATATCACCTTTATCTTCGCATTTCAAAGTCCGGCACTGAATGGTGAAGCGTGCATTTACACTGATGTATAAATGATCATTATTACCTGACCTTAGTTATAATCACTGACAGACTGAACACCTGCATAGATGCGTAAAGACCCAAAAGCTTAAGGGATGTAGGGTGTGGATTATTATTATTATCATTTATTATTATTATTATCATCACTTATTACTACTACTACTTGGGCACAAGTATAGGGTACACATTGCACAGCAAACCAGTGCATTGCACCACGTCCCATAATAAATTCATATGAGTATACCGACTTTACTAGTATCAAATCTCAAGCATGAAGTATAAAGAAAATCTGATTGAATCTGCACACAGGGCAGGAGCTCATATATAAATGGGGTAGTACTGTCGACACCCCCCCGCGCCCCCCGGCTGAGGATTCGGGTCCCATCCTCCTGCTCGGTGTGCCTGGAGTGTGCATATTCTCAATGTCTCATTAATCTAGCGACTCCAGACAGGCTAATTGGTGTCTGTAAATTGCTTGTAGTGTCTGGCCTTTGATGGAACAGTGTCTTACGTGGGGTTTTCCCTCCCTTGTGCACTGTGCCGCCTGTATGGGATAAGTGGCTGAAAGACGGATGGGTGAATGAAAATTCACAGCATGCAGTCAAAACTGACTTCAGTTGATGTAGCTAAAGACTGAGGCATAACCTGCCTTTCATCAAGACAAAGGTCCGATCCATAAGGACAGAGCAGGATTTCAGTGTTCAGGAATAAGGAAACGCGTATCTTTAACTGGCTATTTAAGTACTGTCAAAACCTGATAAGATTACGAGGAGTGATCTGAATACGGCTCTACAGTACGTAAATTAGCTTAAAGAGAAAAGCAGGCAGATAAGCTGCCCGAGACCTTTGGCCCTAATACGTTTCCGTCAAATACTCAAATAATTTTGAATAATTTTCAGGTATTCAGGTTTTTAAAATAAAACATACAGTTTTTGTAAGAACATTCTGTTTGAATTTAAAGTTATAATTCATCGGAACTAATGACTTCAACATTCATTTCCACAAGCTGGAAGATTGGTAAGAGAATCTGTTTTGATGGGTATTTTTGAAGCGTACAGTATGTACATGTGTCATGGGTGTCACAGTTAACGTTTATAGATGTTGGCTTAAATTTTAAACTCACAATGCATTGTTATTTCTTTAATTGAATTCATTTTTATACCCCAATAGGAGATTTGTAACAGGGACCTACAATATAACTGCCTGGTTGTAGACAAATGTAAGACCTCTGGTCCTGATGGTCCACAATCCCAGAATTTACAAATAGAATTAAAAATTCAGTTAGTGGCTTACAGGGAAGCTGATGGAGGGCAGAAGGCAAGGATACATTGTTCCTTGGTTCATAATTTTTTTTTTAAATTGCAGATGGCTCAGAGGGTAACAATATGATCATTTGAAATGTTTGTTTTATTTATTGAAGGTTAATACCTGAAAATGCGGATCTTTACAGTTATGAAGTGCTTTGTTTGGCTTCTGTTTTACAGGCCTTTGCACTGGCTTTGGGTTTAGATTTTTGTTCCGAAACATTGGCATTCAGCTTTGAAAGCAAGGTCATAAACCAAGATGCTTTTATGTCGTAGAGGCCTTATTCCTCCCGTGCAACACTGATACTGGCACAAGTTATTTTTGTGTCGAAGCTTCTTGGGACCTCATTCCAGAATAATTTCACATCTATACTGAATATGCATACTATAAAATCGTTTTTTTTTTTCTGGTATTGCAACAGTGTATAAGTGATTAATTGTGTGATTAAATGGCGAAGTGTGTGATTAATCATGATTACAAAAAAAATGAATCATTTGACAACCCTAATATGTATATCCCTTACATGCATTTTGATCATAATTCAATCATTACCATCTTTGGAAATCTAAACTAATCCATTGCAGTAATGAGGAAAGCACTTAGATTTTAATCAGGTCCTACCTGAAGATTGCATTATTGATAAGATTCACATTATGTCAATTTGTATTACATCCGGCTGCACTTCAATCCTCTCACTCATATCACATGTTGTCTGTGCTGATTTGGCTATCTGATTAACCCCCCCAGCAAGAGTGAGTTGCCTACAGGCATGCAAGGGTGAGGTTCCAGCTCACAAAGATCCCTTTGGGGACAAACTTATCATATCACCCTAGGGCCAAAAAAGAAAAACACCCTGCAGTATTTAGCCAGTTGTCAGACAAATTTGAACAGATGAAAAGGGATCTGGACTAGCTTAGAATGTCTCAGGTGAGTGTCTGCTTTCTGTCTAGTGGCTTGTTTGACTATAGGAATATGAGCGCTGATCCTCCTACGGTGGGAGCTTTGCACACAGGTTAGCTGCTATCATATAGCGTATATCCATAATGCATCAGGCTTTTATATATGTCTGCAGCATGATTCAGAATTCTCCGTAACATTCCACGTCTCCTGTTGGTGATATTAAGCAGCATTTTATTCTCAGCATCGTGTTTAAGTGTCTGACCCTGAGCTTCTGCGCGAAAGAAAAAAAGATTCAAATTTTATAAAGACTTAATTGCAGCGCAGTGCTTGCTGTGAGCATTTAGTGATATTCAACATTCCTAAAGTAGAAAAACAGAGCAGGGAAGGTTACCTCTCTGCAGTAAAGCATTTATTTGTCAGTGATTTCATCAAACTCAGATGAGGAAGGTTCAACGGTCATATAACCCAATCACAATCAGAGGGCTCCAGTCATTAAACTTATATTTGGGTACATGCCGATGAAGAGATGGCCAACAATGCACACTCTCATTAAAACTGCACTATGGGGACACTTTAATCAGAGAGGATTGTGGGTAATAGGCTGTGAAATGATCTTAATGTCCTTTACCTTGACAGTGGTCCAATCAATTTTATGCATGCTGTCTTCAGACACTACGTAGGATGCTTATTTCAAGGAGCTATAATGGATAAATCATGCAGGCAGTTAACGGTGCTGATTGAGGCACAGGAGCTGGTGGCCAGAAAGAAGATCGTCTGAGCCTCTGTTTGTGTAGTATGAACGGTGTACTCTGTATAGCTGTGCGCGTCTACCCGACAGCTCTAGGTAAAAGTCTGATTCAACGTCAGACATATGAAGGAGATGAGAGGCCTCGTAATTGTGTTTGTTCTTAGTTTGCTACTCAGAGGGATGAAAAACATTGAGCACAGTCCTATAAAGCTGCACTCGGAGCTATATATTCCAAGTATGTTCTGTAACAAAGCCAAGTACTTTCCAAATACTGGGTCAAAAAATAGGTTACTTTGACTACATTTACTAAGCGCACCAGATAATTAAGGGGAAGATATAAGAGTCCTTAAGCTTCAAACCGGAGAACCCAGAGCCAGGGTGTCATGGGGAGAGAAGCGGAATGTCAGCTGAGAAAGAAAATTAAATTCAATCATAAGATAAAACAACAAATTCCGGCAAGTGGAGAACACAGCAAGAAAGGGCAAGTTAGTTTATTCACTAATGTTGGGCCGGTCCTCGGGGACAGTAGCCATGCTGGTTTTTCGATCCAAATACCAAGTAAGTTTCTTTCCAGTTAACTGGTTTAATAGAAAAAACAATTAAGCGCTTTTGTTCAGTAAATGGCAGCAGATCATATGCTGTCTTCAAGCTCCACTTATGATGCTTATTTCAAGGAGCTATAAAGAATAAATCAGGCAGGCTGTTAACTACGTCATAGTTATTATAACAATGTAATTGTAACAATGTTATAAATTGTCTGTTTGGTTTTCATTCCTGTTCTTCTGCTTCCTCTTGCTGTACTCCACCAGCTGTCTGCTCTTGAGTTCTGCACACCCTTGTTCCATAACCTCTCAACCAGTCAGCATTCCCAAATCCCAGTGGTTGCATTTTCCCCAGCAACCTCATGACCTCTCCAGGTCCCTCTGTGGCAGATGGGTGGGCAAACAGTGCAGCTGGATTCATGTGACAACGAACAAAGAAACCAGTAAGTGAAACTTAAGGCCTTTGTGAACAAAGTGAGTTTCTCTATGATGATCTGAGACTGCAGTCTAGATGGGGCACAGAAAGTGCTCTGGGAAATTTGAAAATGGACACCATTAACAATAGGGAAAATGAACAATAATGGCAGGGATTCTGCTCTCACAGGCAAGTTCGGCCTCAGAAGTTCCCCACAAAGTAATTACATCTCTGGAGGGTCCAGGGAAACAGGGATTCAGGAGCACACCAAGCTCTGTGAGCGTCTTGTCAGCATAGACAAGCCTCAGAGAATCTCACTAATTGTGTCCCGTAAGCAAATACATAGATGATAGGCAACACCTGTCACTCTCCTGCTACAGACACTGCAAGTGGAAAATCTTGAGGAGGAAAGGAGAAGTGAAACATAGAAAATAATGACATTCACGCCAAAAAAACCCCATTAAATCCAGGAAACCTCCTTGCTGCTACGACATCGAACATATAGAATTAAAAATGTTCACTTGCCATTAGAAACAAATATAAAGCTGACCAAGAGGGCAGTGAGAGAGGTTTTGGATAAGTCTCCCTTGAGGTGATGCTGTAGGGAAAACATTTTTCTGGCTGGATTCACAGTAGCGAGTGAAGAGTGGCATCCATCGTGGAATATGAAGCTTTTGGTTCCTCTCCTCCATCACCTTCTGGCTCCTCATGTGACATCCAGGCAGCGAGAGCTTTTGGTTCCTCTCCTCCATCACCTTCTGGTTCGGCATTTGACATCCAGGCAGCGAGAGCTTTTGGTTCCTCTCCTCCATCACCTTCTGGTTCGGCATGTGACATCCAGGCAGCGAGAGCTTTTGGTTCCTCTCCTCCATCACCTTCTGGCTCCTCATGTGACATCCAGGCAGCGAGAGCTTTTGGTTCCTCTCCTCCATCACCTTCTGGCTCCTCATGTGACATCCAGGCAGTGAGAGCTTTTGGTTCCTCTCCTCCATCACCTTCTGGTTCAGTATGTGACATCCAGGCAGCGAGAGCTTTTGGTTCCTCTCCTCCATCACCTTCTGGTTCAGCATGTGACATCCAGGCAGCGAGAGCTTTCGGTTCCTCTCCTCCATCACCTTCTGGTTCAGCATGTGACATCCAGGCAGCGAGAGCTTTTGGTTCCTCTCCTCCATCACCTTCTGGTTCAGCATGTGACATCCAGGCAGCTAGAGCTTTTGGTTCCTCTCCTCCATCACCTTCTGGTTCAGCATGTGACATCCAGGCAGCGAGAGCTTTTGGTTCCTCTCCTCCATCACCTTCTGGTTCAGCATGTGTCATCCAGGCAGCGAGAGCTTTTGGTTCCTCTCCTCCATCACCTTCTGGTTCAGCATTTGACATCCAGGCAGCGAGAGCTTTTGGTTCCTCTCCTCCATCACCTTCTGGCTTTTCTCTTTTTTCTTATATTATGAACAATTTAGTAGAATGATACAAAAATACAGCAAATAATAACTAACATAAGTAATACAAGAAATACAAGCTACTTATGACATTGAACCTGCACCAATATAGCAGGTTGTGCTTAAGAGTCGTCCATTTATCACGCTGAGCCACACGGTGACCCAGGACAACAAAAATACAAACTAGGGACTCTGAAGCACATAAGACTCGTGGAATACACAGAAAGGGATGGCCAGCGACCCCAGCTGGCCAAACAGGGAACCTGACCTGGATGGTATATCCACAATATGGATTCCCTGCTTTTTATCATAGTGGACTTTAATGGGGTATATCTGGACAAGGTTCTCCCTAAATACAGATAGTGCTTCACCATCAGGAATGGAAAAATATTTGACTGCTGCTACACCACGGTCAAAGATGCGTACTATTCAGAATACATATCGTTCAATATTGAGACAGTCAGACCACATCATGGTCAGCCTCGTCAGCTAATATTGGCAGAAACTAAAATTTTCCAAGTTCTGTCCTGGGTGAAAGGATCAGTGAGTTGTTTTTATGGTTTGGATTTGAATTTCAGGGATACAGCCAACGACCTACACACATACATAGGTCCTGTGACCTCGTACATCAGCTTTTATGAAGACAGCTGTATTCCCACAAGGTCCTGTGTTATTTACTGCAGCGACAAGCCATGGTTTACTGCAGAAGTCGGGTAAGTTTGCTGGAAAAAGAACACGTTTATAGGAGTGGGGATAATAACTTAGATTGCTTGTGCACTTCAGCTGTGCATTCAATACAGTCATTTCAGAAATACCCAAAAAGCACTCCCCCAACTTATTGTAACTGACTCCATCTGTCCAATCTCCTGACAGACAGGAGACAGCCCATGAGGCTGGAGAAAAGCACAACAGACACTCTATCCCTTGGCAACAGGGCTAGCTACTCTCTACTATGCTACTCTCAACATAAACGAGTACATCTCCAATGACTCAGCTCCTTGCAGAAGACCCAATATTAACAGATGATGCTGATGAGTCCGCATACAGACAGGCGGTACATCAGCTGATGTCCTGACACAGTCAAAACAATCTTGAGTCCAATCTGGAGATGATTGCTGGCTTAAGGAGACGCCCCGTCTCTGATCCCCTTTCCCCAGTCATCCAAGGCTGATGGTTCATGGTATGACAGTTCTGTGAAGGCAGCACATCTTAGTATATATTTCCAGCAGCAGCTGAAAAAGTTCAACATTCAACCCCCTATGATGGCATAATTCCACAGATCCATCGAGTGTATCCTCACATCTTCATTGACTGTCTGCTTTGAGTCTACCATAATTCAGGACAGGACCAGATTGCAATACCTCATCGAGTCTGTTCAGAAGATCATCAGCTGTGACCTGTCCTCCTTCCAGGACCTGAACACCACCAGGACCAAAGCCTGAGCATACAGGATCATTTCCAATCCCTTACAGCCTGCCCAATGCCCAGGGCTGAGATTCTGGTAGCTAAAATCCAGGACTTCAAGAAATAAAAGTATTTGTTCTCCTGAATAATTGGCAGTACATACCTATTTGTTTATTTGGGTATAGTAGTAGTTTTGTGTGTGTGTGTGTGTGTGTGTGTGTGTGTGTGTGTGTGTGTGTGTGTGTGTGTGTGTGTGTGTGTGTGTGTGTGTGTGTGTGGATTATGTTAATATTACATTCTGGGGACCAAATATTCCCTGAAATGTGATAAAGAGCTGTTATTCTGATATTGTGGGAACCATTTTACAGGTCCCCACAGGGATCTGTGAATGAAATCAAAAAAGTAAAAATGCCAGAAGTCATGTATTTTGTTTGGTTAATTATGGTTAAGGTTAAGGCTGGGTGAGGGTTAAGGTCGTCATGTTGGGATTAGAGTTTTCCCCTTAGAAATGAATGGAGAGTCCTTCATGTATGTCTGTGTATATGTATAGTAATTCTGTGTTTTGTCTTCTTTTATACCTTCCTCATGTCTCTGTGCTTTTGTGAATTGTTACTACAGCACAAAAATTTCCCTGTGCTGATAAATAAGGTACTCTGAGTCTGAAATGTACCTAATTACTTACAACTGCTGGTTTTCAGGGCTGCAGTATATACTACACATCAATTTCACTTAAGTGTGAACTTAAATGGCTAATAAAGCTCATTCTGATTCTGATGTATAGACAGCTACACTGAACTAAATAGCTAATACACTACATGTGCCTCTTGATGCACGACCAGCTGTGTCGTGGCACCGACCCGACACCCCAGAAACATTCGGTTCCTTACCACTAGACAGCAGCCACTTTGGCAAAATTAAGTAGAACAATGAACCATGTGAAAATCCCCAATGACGTTGGTCAGACTCCCTTAGCCTCTCCCAGGGTGGTGGAGAGGCCGTGTTTAAATTATAGTCTAATGGAAGGAAATGAGTCGGACTCATACTCATGAACTTGGTTTGTGAGACTCGGGAAGGCTGGAGAGAAGGTACAGCCCTGGCGTTTAATATCACTCTGCTAAACCAGGTGACGTGAGGACCTGGTCCAGTGGGGGTCCGCCTGATCCCTGCGTGCTGCCTGGCACCACTGCCATCGTCATTTTAGTGTGGAATCAACATGCCCAGAGGGCTCTTCGACGCCTCTGTTTGGTGTCCTCAGTTCCTGTCCTGCGTCACAGCCTATATATATAACGATCATTACTTCTAAATTGTCATGAAATGAGACGGACAATATAAATAGCTATGAATGAGATGGCAACGCAGCCCCATCGGTGAAAAAAAAAATCTCATTACTGTCAATTTCACTTCTAAAACATATAAATGGCATTTTGATCTACAGTGCTGGAGCAATTATATGGACATTACCGTGAAACATCAAAGGAGGAGTTTTTTTTTTTTTCTTTGCCAAATGATTTATGAAGTGGCTTTTTTAAATTATTGTATTTATTTTTTTGTATTTACAAGCACTGACATGTAAGCCACTTTTTGATAAAAAAAAAACTCTTTGCATGCAATAATCGTGCATGTAAAAACTTTGATCCTTAATGTTGCATTATGAGAAATTATGCTTTAAATAATAATATTGGTGTTTTGATGGATAGTGTGACGGTGAAGGACTTGTGTCATGAAAACTATTGAGTTGAGCCACAGCTGGGGACCTACTGCAGGTTTTTCTTTTTTATCCTCAATAAATTCCTCGCTTTATTAATGGATAAATGCTGAAAATTGGCTGATTTGTCAGCTAATAAAACTAAATAATAATGAAAAGTACGCATGGTTTATTGCAGCTGTCATATACAGGGATATAGCAAGTTACAGGTCCAGGCCCCAGCCTTTCTGCTGCTCCGGGCCATTACAGCATGGGTTACGATGGTGGCAGAGGTGCTGGGAGCCCTGGGACCTGTCTTACTGGGATCGCCTTTCAGGAAACAAGACCCAAACCCTGTGCTTTCTGGCAGGGTGCCTGAGTGTGTTGTTTGTCTCTCTTATGTAGCAAAAAGGTGAAATTCTTTTCCTTCAACAAAAAAAAAAAAACAAAAAAAATGTAAGAATTCTATTTAAAACACATTTGGGGATTTAGCAGTAGATGCTAGAGCAGGCAAACGATTAGCTTGTTGCTAATTAGCTAAAGGACCAGGACCCACCGAGGTTCTCTCTCCATACTGCTGGCAGTGTGAACTTGCACGCGACAACAAGCCGAATTATGTGCTACTTAAAGGATCCAAGCAATTTATAACCACTAGATATGTGATTAGCTTAATTGTAGAGTTTTGCAGTTATGTTGCTGGGGCGCCCTTACAGTATATGTCATTTTTGCGCTAAGCTCTAAAGGAGTTACACTCGATAGATCTGCTTTGAGGGCATCACGGGAGTGCAGGGTTCAAGACTAGGGGATCGCAACTTATGTGGTACTGGGGCATCACTTATTGCATGGCAGCATCAGGGCCTAATTTGAGGCGGCCCGTTTGGTATCGTGTGTGGAACGTCCTGTTTCCCCCTCCTGTCAGGGGAGTTTTGTAAACTCTGCATATCATTGGCACCACAGGTATGCAGATTGGGGAGTGGCCACAACCCTGTAAGTGGGTATACCTATTATGGGTGTGAACGCTTGAATGGCTGTCCTCCAGTTAGCTGTGAACCACCCAATGGCACTGAGATGCACGGGGGGCGAACCAGATAGGGGTAGGGAAGGCTGCAGGGATCTGTGGTATCCGAGGTAAACTTCTCCAGGCTGGTGGTAAGACTGTCCTCCAGGTGTTGCAGACAATCTTTGCTTCCATTAGGGAGACAGACATCATCCCATCTGGCTGGAAAATAGGACAAGTTGTCCCTATTGCGAAAGGGAAAGGTGATCACCTAGATTATGACAACTACAAAGGGATAATATTACTCTCAGTGCGGGGTTAGGTGTTTGCTAAGGTCATTCTCAACAGGATCCCTGATCACTTGCTCATCTATCAGTGACTGGAACAGACTGGTTTTATCCATAAAAAGTCTAACATCCACTACATCCTGGCAATGAGGTTTCCCATCTACCACAAATGCGAATATTGGCAGGGTTTGTAATTTTTTTTTAAGTGTTTGTCTCAGTTGCTCAAGTTGGCCTGTGGGACATGCTGAGACTACACAGGATTCTCCCAAAGTTGCTAGACGTCATGGTACTGTGAGTGCTGTGCAGAGTGGAGGCAGAACCTCTGAGTTCTTCCCAGTGGATTCTGGGCATTTGTCACTGGTCTACTTTTGCTCCTACTCTGCTTAATGCTTGCATGGACTGGATGTTGAGCAGGGTTGTGCGATCCAGTGGCTGTGGGGCATCTGTTGATGAGGAAAGATTCACCTATCTTGACTTTGCCGATAATGCTATGATCTTTGCAGTGTCAATGGTGGCTCTGATCTGGGCTCTCGAGAGACTGAGGAGCCTGAGTGTCTGGGTTTGTGAGTGCCCTGAATCAAAACCAAGATCGAGGCCTTTAATGACCTCTTGGATACAGCTGTTATATTCATATCTCTGATGACTTGACCTATGAAGTCAGTAGACGGATTGGGAGAGCATGGGGGTAATGAGGTTGCTGGAAAGGGGTGTGTGACGCTCCTGATATTTTTGTAAGGTCCAAGTCTTTAGAGTCCTGGTGCTCCCTGTCTAACTGTATGGCTGAAGGATATACAGTAGATGCTATCCAGTGACCTGAGATGAAGACTGGACTTCTTTGGTACTGTGTGTCTTTGGAAAATCCTTCGGTACCCCTGGTTTGAGTTTGTGTCGGACAAGTGGTTGCTCAGGGACTCCTGAGGCACCTTACCTGCATTGTGAGGGAGCGTCAGTTATGGCACTAAGGCCATGGGGCCTGTTTCCTTGAGGGTGATCCTGCTTGTACTGTAGGATCCTCTTTGCTAAGACCAGAGCAGCTGGACCAGATAGATGCGCATTTCTAGAGGGTGGGACTGGACCGTGCATCAGCCTGGAGGGGGGGTCACCAATGCACTCTTCCTGTGCATGCTCCCCTACCTGACCTGACCCGATGTCGTTATTCTTTAAATTTAACTCTCTCGAACATAATTAGATACTGTGAAACTTATGGTGAATTATTTCATAAAATAATGATGGGAATGTATTTTTAGCCTTTGAAGAAGCAAGGAGCTGAATATGTGATTGATTAATCCTTATGTGTGTGGAGATCAAAGATGTATAGATCATAGTTATTACAGCCCAGTGTAATTATTTTACTGAAATGAAAACTTGCTTTTGCAAGATGTCCCAGCACATTGACTACATGTTTCTTGTGCAAATGTCACAATGACTACATAACTAATGGAAGACTAATCAATACATCTCCTCTGCTTCTGATATTACTAATTAAATATGGAAATATCTGCATTTATGAGGGAAAATATGCTTCATCTTTAATCATTTTCACAATGCCTGTCACGAATGGGAAATCAGCATTCCTTCTGTGTAAGGAAGACACCTTCTCCCACCTCAGTCATCACGCTCATTTAAACATGGTGTAGTGCGGTGTAGCTTGGAGTGTCTGGGCTCACGGCCAGCAGTGTTACCAAGATGTCGTTGGGACCTTGAGCAAGACCCTTAACCCAGCGTTTCCCTACCGGGTCCTCTGGGACCCATATGCAGTTCATATTTTTGCTACCGGAAACTGGGAAGGAGCAAAAACGTGGACCAACCACTGGTCCCCAAGTGCCTTAACCCCACTTGCTGTAGGCGTGCTGGCTGACCTTGCTCTCCGATTCTCACTTGTATGTCACTTTGCATAAAAGCTTTTGAGAAATCAATGTAATCGTCACAATCCCCTGATTACCACAGATCAGACAAGTAAATCTTTGATTGAAGATACTACTGGAAATTAACAGAAAACATTTCTGAATTTTACCATGTTAGGGAATAGGGAATTGACAGTAAAGAGTATTGTGAGTATTGTGGTAGGTAATAAATAATAAACAGTAAGATATAGAGCAACTAAGGCCTGATTTGAGTTAAGATTATTAGACCATATCATATATAACAATCAAAAACACTGTACAGCAAAGCAGAAGTGACTGTTTTGTTTGTAGGAATGGGGCATTATGAGTTGATAATTCGGAATGAGTTATTTAAGTGTTTTCCCGGGATCATATCACACATATCACATTTGCAATAATAATTTCCAGCTGAAGAATTTCTGTACTAACTACTCTGCATGGCTTAAGGTAACATTCACAATCTTCCCCTGCCTCTAAGATTCTGAAGATGTCCTCTTGAGGTTTCCATCTTCCAGTCGTTCATCATACTACACTTCACACAAATCTTTGATTGTGTCATCGCTGTCACATTAGTGAAGCTTGTTAAAATGTATTGCTTAACAATTGATATACAGAGGCTGGATTTAGATTTCATAAATCAATTTAATTTGTTACAGTGAAGAGTTACCATGAATTACTTTCTGTTGTCCATGGCACACTGTTTCAGGTCTATAATAAATTATCTATAGTAGAAATGCTTTATTTAGAAGGTGTTTTTGTAATAACAACGCAGCCAGTCCAGTACAGGGTCATGATATCTAATTGCCAGAATGTTCCCCACTGTTTAGTTATATAGTAAATGATAAATGAATTTTAGATACTGTGTCTAGACATCTCTTCTAGTTCTAAGTTGTGTATCTTACAATTGTATTTTCACATCCTTTTATCACTCTGCCAAGTTTACTGAATGCAACTCATAAATAAAAATAACTTACTAATCATTCGGTCCCACCTGAGGGTATCTGGTTCTAAACTCAAAGGACTGACAGTCTCTGTTATTACCGTTACTCAGCACTCAAGCTATTTTCATTATGCGTGTTCAGCTGAATAAATAGGAATTATTTTAATATCAATTATCGTCGTAAACGTAATATACATATTGTAGCATCTGCGATTGCTTGGCATCACATCCTAAGTTATTCCCTGTCTTGTGCCTTCAGCTTCCGAGACATTAGGCTCCGACCCCCTGATGGACGGATGGATTTCAGAGCATTTTTTTTTAAAATGGAGAACAGTAAATATCTGTGGCGGAAATAAATAATATGAATGTTGTAATAAGTAATAATCGGTTACCTCAGAAGTGAAGAGGACCAGTCCAGGAAAGGGAGGTAAAGCAGGTGTATCCATTAAGATTTACCCAAAAACTGTTGCTAAGGTAACGCATTTGTTCCTGTATTCAGTGTGTTGACCTTTATAAAGTTCACCCTGCTTCTTTGACTTCCCAATTCCCAACATTCCTGACATTCTGAGGAAAAATCCATGTTAATTCTGCCAATGTAATGTTGCCTTTCAAGGGCCTGTCCAAATCTGGCAACTTGACTGCAGACTGATGTTTTTAAAGTACAAGTCCTACCTGAAATAAAAGTTCTTCTACAGTAAATTGGAATTGATCTCGGATAATCCACCTTCCATTTGATGGAAACCTCTGCCACAGTGAAGATTGTAAGCGTAATACTTCTGTACAGTGGACTCAGCCATTTGGTCTTGTTTTTCAGCAACGCTGGACTTCACAGCGACTCAAAGCGGGTGCAAGCCCTGTAAAGTTAGTCAGATTCTCTTATCCCCAATGAAATAAAAATAAATAACAGAAAAAATTCTACATTTTATCATATTTGGGAATAGGAAATTAAAAGTAATCTGCTGTGTTGGGTAATAAATGAAGAAATTGTAAGACACAGGACAAAGAAACCCTGGCATCTTAAAGCTGTCATCTGAAGACTATAGAATATTTAGACCAAAGTTTTTACACTAATAGTGTGTCACTTTAGTTTGAGGAGTCGGCCATTGTGATTCGGATGATACAGATTCTACAAGATTCAATACAGATTCTGGAATTAGATTTCATAAGCCAGTTTAAATTGCTGTGGTGGAGTATTACCATTCCATCTGTTTACTGCTTTTTCACGGTGGATATTAAAATGATCCAAAGTAGGGAAGCGTCATGTGAATGGTGGTAAAGGAAGTATTACGGTAAAGTTGGTTGGGATGTTTTGTTATTTTATTAATCAATCACCCAATATGCAAAATTCTAGACTTCCGAGTCTGCGTTTGTAAGCAGTTAGAATGAAACAAAAATCAATAATATGTATTTTTCATTTGACCATACCTCTATCCATTCATCTATCATAACTTCACCCTGGAAATCACACTTGTCCATTGCAAATAAACAGACAAATAAACAAACAAATAAATAAAAGTCGTGCAGTTCAAAATGTGTGGACAGGTAAACTGGTACTTTTAATATTGCTAATTTTGTGTGTGTATGTGTGAATATGTGTGGATTATGGTTATATTACTTTGTGGGAACTAAATGTCCCCCACAACGTGATTGCCAAAAGTCTTGTATTTTGTTTGGTTACTTATGGTTAAGGTTAGGGCTGGGTGGGGGTTAAGGTCGTCATGTTGGGATTAGAGTTTTCCCCATACAAATGAATGGAGAGTCCCCACAAAGATATAATTACAAACCTGTGTCTGTCTGTCTGTGTGTCTGTATGCCTGTGTATGTGTGCATTGCCTGCAATGGACTAGCATCCTATTCAGGTCCTTCCTCAGTCTTATTCCCTTTGCTGTCTGGGGTACTAGTCCAGGCTCAGCATAGCCCTGTATTGAGTACGATTGGATAGGGGGTGGAACATATCTGTGGATAAATGGCAGTTGGTTCTGATTGGATAGGGGGTGGGACATATCTGTGGATAAAAGGCAGTTGTTTCTGATTGGATAGGGGGTGGGACATATCTGTGGATAAAAGGCAGTTGGTTCTGATTGGATAGGGGGTGGGACATATCTGTGGATAAAAGGAAGTTGGTTCTGATTGTATAGGGGGTGGGACATATCTGTGGATAAAAGGAAGTTGGTTCTGATTGGATAGGGGGTGGGACATATCTGTGGATAAACGATTCATGAAGTACATTTTTTCATTTTAATCCTAAAATGTTCACAGGTTTAAAACACTGATAATGATTATATAAATCCTTAAAAGCTAAAAGAAAAATTAAATCTCCTGTTTGCTAAACTGAACACATTTCCAAGCAGGATTGAATTTCACGTAAGACCCGAGGCATTAAATTATTAAAAAATATACTTTGCAGTAAACAATTAGGCAACAATATACTCAATGCAAATTTGTTATTCATTTAGTCATTTTTTCCTCTGCTTATTGAATAAATTTGTGAAGATGATTCAGTTAATTTTAAGTAACATACAAACTTTAAATTGAAGTTAAATTAGTGAGTCAAACATTTTATGTAATACAATTTCTAAAATGGCTGCCCTCATTTCAGATGTATCGCCTGCGTCTTCGCCCCATGTGTAGCTCATGTCTGATACTCTTGCCAGTAATTGAAAACCTGGAATAGTTTCACATTTGCGTCATATACTATGTGTGGGGTTGTTACTCCTCTGACAACAACACCAACGAGGGGAGATAAAACATCACAGAAAAAAATTAAATTGAATGAAAAATGAAATAAGGTCCTGTCTTGCTCATTTAAATATTTAACGATTAACATTTAATCTAGGACTCCTCTTTATGTATATACAGTTATTTTATTTTCCTGACTCCACATAGCGTAACAAACCGAAAAGAAAAGTTGTTTCTTCTGATCTAAACTGGGCGCCTCCCTGCGCTTCTTTCTGCATGAAGCATTCCAAGGAGTGAAAACGTCCTTTTCTTTTCAAGTAATTGTTACCTTTCTGTCAGAGTGGCTGTTCAGCTACAGCGATAGTGGAAATTACTGCAAACGTTCTACTGATATTGCTTAAATATAAGTCCCCTTCATATTTCCATAAGTTCAGGTTATGTAAGTGTTTACTTATTTTATAATTACCATTGTTTCTAGATCAAATGACACCATTATTTTTCAATTTTTAAATAGCTGTTAATCTATTCCAGGGGTAGGTGATCTTATCCAGAAAGGGCTGTTGTGTTTGCAGGTTTTTGCTGCAAATCCGTAATTAGATTACAAATTAGGGGACTGATTATCTGAAGAGTTTCACACCTATTGGTTTGAACGGCTGACCTGAAGGCAGAAACCTGCACACACACTGGCTCTCTGACGCGGAGATTGTCTGCCTCTCATCTATTCTATAGAAACATCAACTGGTCTGACTGCATTCTTTGTGAGAGAGTAGTACCTGGAGTATTGTTACACAACAGAGGGAGACATGCAAACTCTACAAAATCACAGTGCAGTTGGGATTTGACCCCTCAGGTGTGACGTAACAATGGTGCCCACTGAGCCACCACCTTTACTAAAAGCTGTGTCCAGTTGTCCAGAAAAGCCACATAATTAGGAGTTGCACACGGCTGCCTTTGTAAATAAAACATGATGGTTCGATATCCAGCTCAATACTCAGTTCCAATTAGACCCTGCATAGAATATTCCTGGGACAACTTTAGTATCTGTATTCCTAGTTAGTGTCACGTTGGGGCATGGATCACAGTCCACAATTCAGTTTACAGACAGAGGGAACTGTACTCAAACACATCTCAGAAGAGTTGGAAAAAAAGGCCACAGTGGGTCTAAATGAAGGCAGGGAAGCAACACAGGGCCTTACAATGACTTAAACTAAACTCAAGGAAATACTGAGGACACACATGGACTTGGAAAAGGGGCCAATCCAGCAGCTACACAGGCAACGGCCGACCAGGGAACAGAGCACAGCCAAGGATCCATCTACACAGTAACGAGGCCTAGACGAGGGACAGGTGTGGGCCAATTACTCAAGCACTAGAGCAGGGCTGCCTAACCCTACTCCAGGAGACCTGCCACCCTGCAGAGCATAGTTGCAGCCCTAATTTAACATACCTGATACAGATAATCAGGCCTTTCATTAGCATCTCAGTATTAGAACTAGGTTAGCCACAAAGTCAGCCATGCGACAGCCCAGAGAACAGGGAGAACTATGGGGACTGTGTGGTAAACGGAGGGGAACAGGGGGTAGAACAAGATGAACAGTGACATCTGCTGGTCAAACAGGGAACCTAGGGAATCAACAAACAGAAGGTGCCAAGACAGGCACTAATCCTGACAGTCATGATGCCGAAGCAAGACATGTCTCAGGTGCATATTCGGATTTTTATTGGCTCCAAAAGCATAATAAATAATTATCACAATTAAAGCAATTGTACATAGATGAGCATACCCCACGGATTTAAAGTACAGATGAAATTTAAAGTGTTGTGATGTCAAAACAACAGACATGTTTAAACTGTAATATTACAATTAGCTATAGACCATACAGTATTTAAAATGAACAATATACAGTAGTATGCATAATCCATAGATACGGCTGTCATTTGTGCAAATGTATTGCAGTTCTCCTTTTATAAATAGGCCATAAATCCAAAAACATGCTGAGATTTAAATGTGTGAGTGAATGGTGTGTGGGCGAATGGTGTGTGAGTGAATGGTGTGTGAGTGAATGGTGTGTGAGTGAATGGTGTGTGAGTGAATGGTGTGTGAGTGAATGGTGTGTGAGTGTGCCCTGCAATGAGCTGACCCCCCCATCCTGGGTTATTCCCTGCCTTTTGCCCATAGTGCCCTGCGATGGGTTGGCGGTCCATCCTGGATTGTTTCCTGCATTATGCCCATAGGCTCCAGACACCCCCCCCCCCAAACCCTGAATAGGACAAGCGGGTATAGCATTGCAGAAGCCAGTAGAGGAGCTGGACTCTCCGGCTGCGTTGAGGTGGATGCACGTACTCAGCACAGCATCTTCCATTTAATTCTGGCTCCCACATCTCCTGTTTTTGGGTACCAATCCCAGGATTGTTTTCCAGACTTGGATTGCTAATTTATTTTTTTAACAATTGCCTTCTCAATCATGCAAAGCACTGCACACAGATTAATGATACTAACTGGCCTTCCCTTATTCAACTCACCCATCCTCTAATTGCCGGTTTGCAAATCAGTCACCATTGCTGCTATTATAATAATTGTTTAACATTGCTATGGGTTGCACAGGAGCGTCATATAGAGTCTGCTTTGAACTAGGCTTGTATCCTGTCCCTGATTTCTGAATCATGGTTTGGCTCTTGTCATTCCTCATCATTCGACTCACATGCTTTGCACTTGGATGTCGGAATTCTTTCGTTAGAGAGCACTTCACAATCATAGCAATGTGCGCCTGCTACAATCATCCACTCCTGCCATTTTCACTGTTTCACATTTTCAGTTGGGCCATATTGATCACGGCACCTGAGAGACGCGACGAACACCCAGATAAGGGCGAGGCTTTCCGACTGTGCTGTGCTGTATGTATAATCGACTACCCAGGACAATTTCAGTCAAATACGGGCAAGATTCAATCGTTTTCTCTCTGCTTGGAGTGGACTTCTGCTCTCTGGCATCAGAACTGCACTAATCGAAATCCAGAAGAGGATACTGAATTACTGTTTTCTGAATGTGATTTGGGCTTGGCTTTCGCCTTGCTCGGGACTGGTTTTGAACTTGGAGTTCATTTTGACTTTGCTGGTAGGATCATATTCAGGGTGCTTGTCACTGCCCTTTGTGAATCGTTAAGCCTGCTTGCTCCGCAGGTGGATCTCTCTTAGGGTTTCTAAATTTTGATTAGTTAATGCAATTATAGGAAATCATATACACAGCAATCCCAGAAAGTCTTGGGATGCTTACTTATAATGTGGTAAAAATGTTGCAAATGTATTTGTTTCATACCAAAAGTGCATTGGCAAGCAATGTTTAACATATCTGCACATTTCTTTCTTTTTATTGTCATAATTTTTTCATTTAGTTCTCTTTTTTGCCATTTTGCTATTAATTCCAGTTGTGGTCACTGGCTCCCAATGGGATCCTAAACACAAGTGTTTGGTGTTTTATGTTTTTGCAGAGGTGTTACTAATGAAAAAGCACCCAGTGAGAGAGCTTATCAGTAAACCTTTTACTCAGAACAAATCTTTCAGAACTATAATTTGGCTTTTCATTTATTAATAACTGAAATTAAGTTTTTACTTAAAACTACTGGTTGTTTCTAATGTGAGACCTGTAACGTTTCAGAATCAAAATTGTTTTTCCAAGTGTCAAGAACACTGCCATGAAATATCTCCTCTCAGAGGTCTATCAGATTAGTGTCAAGTACAGAGAATAACATCAGCAAAATAAAACCTGCGTGATTAAAACTGCTTGCATGGTTTTCTGAGTTCTGAATGGTCTCCGGAAACCTGACAGTTTAGAGGAACTTGTTTATAGTCATTCTGTGAGGAGCTACTTGATGTTGTGAGATGGGTTTAAATTTGACCACTTTCCAGCCCATGCTTAATTGGCTATTATAGAACCTTTGAGAGTCTGAAAGTTAGAAAAAAGGAAACTTGTGGATAAAACATCTCATGAGACTATAAATTAGATTTTAGCCTTTTGAAGATTACCACTGGACAAGGATTGTATCAATATTTTGACCCATTTAATAACAGTATATTAAGACTTTTAACGTTTGGCTTGTTTTGGATATTTCAGACTTCCTTGAAGTCGTCGCTGCTGTTTTTATAGAAGAATCTCCCAGAAAAAACATTAAGTTTACCTTGGCTACCTGACGCTTCTGCCATCTGCTTTCCTGGGATACCTCCTGACTGCTTACAAAAAATGTATTTAAAATATCATGTTAACTCAAAATATCTGCAAAAAGTGCTGCTGACTCACATGTTTCATCTTAGATTTACATAATCATACTGTAAATGCATTGACTAATAGCCTTTTAACTTGGATGGATTTTTGGACTGATAGTTCACATGTGTGCACCACACACTCACTTGCTACTTTTGTAGGCATCGGATTATCTGTATTTTAGTCATTTTAGCAACTAAAATGACAAGTACGGGAAGGCCAAGCAGAATAAGGTTTTGGCAGTTACTGAAGCACTGACTTGGGTAGGGGAGGAGTTTGATGAGGCAATGGAAACTGGCTTTTGCTCTTCCCTCAGCCTCGAAGAGATTCTGGCAAACCATCAAATGACTCAGCAGAGGGAAGCAGGGCTTTATCCATGCTGTTTACAGTGGGGATGGGGTCCTGTTGATCTCAAATGGTGATATGGTCAGGTGGTGGAAGAAGTACTTTGAGGACCTCCTGAATCCCTCTGATACTCCTTTCCTGGAGGAGGTACAGATGGGAGACTTAGAGGAGGACTTACCTATCACTAGGGCTGAAGTCACTGAAGTAGTCAAAACATTCTTCTGTGGTAACACTCCAAGGGTGGATAAGACTCATGCTGTGTTCTTCAAAATGATGTTGGACTTTCTTGGCTGACGCACCTCTTAAACACTGCGCGGATGTACCTTTGGATTGGTAGACTGGGGTGGTGCTCAAAATCTTTAAGAAAGGCGACCGGAGGATATGTTTCAACTTTAGGGGGATCGTACTCTTTGTCTCATTGGGAGGGTCTAAGAAGGGATTCTGGAGAGGAGGATCCATCCTTTGGTTGAACCTCGGATTCAGGAGGAACAATGCAGATTTTGTCCTGGTCGTGAAATGCTTGACCAGCTCTTCACCCTCACAAGGATACTGCAGAGTTCATGGGAGTTTTGCCAACCAGTCTACTTGTGCTTTGTGGGCTTGGAAAAGGCAAACGATCATGACTCTTGTGGGGTCCTGTGGGGGCTGCTTCAGGAACGTGGGGTACAGGGTCCACTGTTGCAGGCCATCAGGTCCCTGTGTAAGTTTGGAATGCATTGCAAGTAGTAAGTCAGACTCATTCTTGCTAGATGTTGGGTTCCGTTAGGGCTGCCCTTTTCTTCTTTATAACTCTTTTGGACAGAATTTCTAGGCACAGCTGAGCGGAAGTGAGAGTCCGGTTCGGTGACGTCAGGACCGTGTTTTTGCTTTTTGCAGCATGTACTGGGGTGGTTTGCAGTTCAGTATGAAGCAGCCGGGCTGAGAATCACCGCCTCCAACTCTGAGGTCAAGGTTCTCAACCGTAAAAGAGTAGATTGCCTTGTCCTGCTTGGGGATGAGTTACTGCCTCAAGCACAGGAGTTTAAGTATCTCGGGTCTTGTTCACAAGTGAAGAAAGAAGGTAGTGGGAGATTGGCAGACGGATCGGTGCACCTTCAGCAGTAATGCAAGTGCTGTACCGTTCTGTTATGGTAAACAGACAGATGAGCCTGAAGACAAAGCTATCGATTTGCCCGTCTATCTATGTTCCTACCATCACCTCTTGTCGTGAATTCTGGGTAGTAACCAAAAAATAGGATTGCAGAAATAAGCGGCAGAAATTACTTTTCCTGCAGGGTGTCTGGGCTCAACCGTAGATAGGGTGAGGAGCTCGGACATTCAGGAGGGGCTCAAAGTAGAGCCACTGCTCCTCCACATTGAAAGGAGCCAATTGAGGTAATTTGGGAAAACTATATAGGATGCCTCCTGGACGCCTCCCTGAATAGATGTTTTGGGCACGCCGAACCGGGAAGAGGCCCGGGGGCAGGCCCAGGACACATTGGAGACACTATATTTGTCAACTGATCTAAAAATGCCTTGGTATTCCCCTGGAGGAAGTGGCTGGTGAGAGGGAGACCTGGATAGCACCTTCGCATAAACGTTTTCTAAGCTTATAGGTAGACAAAATAATAGGTTTGCATGTGTGCAAACCTATTATTTTGTTGGAACATAACGAAATCAAGATGATGCCTACCCCATCTTACTCTCTATAGCTTGGGGGGGTGGGGGGTTGGAGCTGGGTGTTAAGGGCCTTGCTGAAGGGCCCACTAACATGTGACTGTTCTGCCAAGGACAGGGCTCAAACTGGCAATCTTCTGATCACAAGCACAGAGACTTAGCCTGTTGAACCACTTACCGCTCCCAAGATGGATTTTTTTTTGTTCCCTCAAGTGCAAACATTGAACTCCCCCTATGGATTAATACAATTACAGTGTGTAACTTCTGTTATGGAGTCACTCTGTAGCCCCCACTAATCTGTAGTCCCCACATGGTGGTGTAATTCTAGTCATCACACTATAACACTATCATCACATGTTTATCTGGGAGATCACATCACACAGTGGGTTCTACACATGGTAAGTACATACAAAGTGGTAACAGACGTGCAAGGACCAGACGAGAATAACGTACAACACAGGTATGTACATACACAACAATCGGGGACACAACACAAGGACATACAGTACAACAGAAAACAGACAGGGGGCTGTGTACAGTTTTCCCATGGAGCATGATGGGAGATGTAAATGAGCTCCCCTGTATAGGAGCACACTTGCCGATGCAACAGTGTGTATCTAGCATACTTAGAATGAATCACTTTTCTTGAGAAGTCACTCACATGGTACCCACACTGTATTGTGTGCAGTCAGACCTCTCTTGCGCTTAATTCTGCTGGGTATGTATTACTTAGACTCTTTGTTTTGTTTTGTGTGTATTATGTAGTTAAGTGGCCCCTTCAAACTGGGCTTTGTATATAGATGTGAATTGCAAATAATTTGTGTTATTCCCACCAAGTGAATATATTATACTTTAATTAGTTCTAAATTGTCTGAAATTGTTATATCTATTAAATTCCTAGGTAGTGGAACTGCTGCGATCCCTAGTCAGGATTAGTACATATTAGAGAATGTAAGAGCATCGCGTATTACAATCTAATGGCTTCAACGTTTTGACTAATTACTTGGGTCAGTTAAACTGGAGGGGAGCAGCTACATAATATTATAGATGATATTATAAACTGCCTCACAGCCTCTGAGCTGGATCAGTCATGCATACAGAAACTATGTCAATCCATGAGGTGAATTGATAAAACATGCTGGCTTGCAGCCTCTGAGACGAGTATATCAAATATATCGGAACTGCGCCAACCTCCAAGCTGAAACAATACTAACATTGATATTGCTATAGCTGCACGACAGCCCTGGACCCAAGATCAAACTGACTTTACATCACGTCCGTGGAAATCACTGAGTCGGCTGAAAGCAAATCCTGTGTGACATCACTGCCTGGAAAGAGTGAGCTCAGTTAAAAGTAAGAGAAATCAGAAAAGATTTAAATTACCTAGGGGTCACAATGGAAATGTTCTAAAACAAACCCCAAAATAAATAATTGGAGTTAAATTTAATGGACCATGAGCCAAGAAAAAGCACTGTAATGGTACCATGCTGGATGTCTGAACCCTTGCGTTTCCATGGCAATGACCAGCTTGTACCCATGAGGAACCCAATTAATGAAACCCAGCTGACCCTGATTGAACTAATTACGCTGTTAGAGATGTCATAGGGTCAGCCCCATTGAGATAGGACCAGAGCAGCAGAGATGGAAAGGCTCAATCTCCTGCTCTATTGTGTTGCCTCGTGACTGATGTTGCCTCACAATCTGATTCATTGTGAATTCATGTATTGGTTGATTTGTAGAGTATACTCTCTCATTACTATTACTATTGCACATGTACATATTTGATTACTTCATACATCTTCAGCTGCTTATCCTGAGTCACTGGGGGAACCTGGGCCATTTTCTACGCAGCAGAGGGTACATGGAAGGTGTATGGCCTGGCGGGATGTCAATCCATTGTAGGACACATACTTGTGCATACATTACGGGCAATTTTGAGATTCCAGTTAGTCTAACTGCATGTCCGTGAGCTGCTGCTCAAGCCACCCACTGCTGACACAGATGTATAATTAAGCACCCAGTTATGCAATCTCCTGCTACAATAATTATTGGCAGAAAGGGTGGTTGTTGTACAGGGGAGGTTAGTGACTTTCCACTTGGCACAATGACTGGACACCATCTTTGCAAAAAGTCAGTTTGCCACATTTCTGCCCGACTAGAGCTACCCTGGTGAAGCACAAGTGAAATGATTGTGAAGGACAAAATGTCTGGGAACAAGTTCAGCTGTGAAGTGGTCACCCATACAAGCTAAAGGACCTGATCGTCCAACATCAATATCCAACCTGAATGGCAGCAAACTCAGCAATGTTCCAACATCTAATGGAAAGCTTTGCCAGAAAAGTAAACTCATGGGAGTTTTACTTAAACAAAAATGTTCTGAAGGAGAAGTGATTGCTTCAGAGAGATAAGATCAGATTGTAGAGTAGGTGGGTCCAGGCAACTAGAGAAGGCAGGACCAAGACATCTGATTGCTTGGCCCCGCCTCCTCTAGCTGCTTGGACCCTCCTCCTCTAAAACTTGATTGGTCATCTCTCAATCAATCATTTTTCCTTTTGTCCTCACACAAAAATGTTCTAAGTAAAACTTCCATGAACGAAAAGTAGAGGCTTTGATAGAAACAGTGAACTTACCAAATGCATATGAATACCTTTGATTTTGAGATATTGGATATGCTGGCATGCACATGCTTTTGGCCATATACCATCCGTATGTGGCACGGAACAAGGGTCCGGTGTTACCTGGAAATGCGAGACCGCAATGTTACCTGATGATTTTAAAGGGTATAAAATCAAATCCTTTCCTCTGAGTTACTGTACGCTGGTAGGTAATTGATCAGTGGCACAATACCAGCAACACGATCTCTTCTGCCATTTTTTTAATGCCTAAAAATGTATGCCTTTCAAACATTGTCACTGCTGTCTTTGGAGAATGAGGAAAGGGGACGAGGATGTTTGTTTTGTGCCGAGTGATGAGTCAGTCCTGCTTTGAAATGATACTTGACATTGACAGTATCATTGGTGCTGTAACAGCTGGTGCTTCAGTGACCCTTGTGGGTTTACATCGTACAACAGGAGGAAACGCACTAATATGTTAAAGACCAAGTTTGTGTACATTGGCATGTAGCTGGGGGGTGTGGGAAGGTTTTAATGGGGCGATGGCTTTGATTCTCCTCATTTTTTCTGCTGTGATTATGTGCGTGCATATGTGTGTCTGTTCAATGGCTAATCAAGACATCACAACCTTAATTTTCTAGTTCAAAAACGTATAACACAGAAACATGAAACCCAGTACTTCTCGTGTTAGAGTATCTTACTAAATTGCTACCTGCTTGGGCGTTTTGCTCTCCTTCACTCATGTTTTTCCGCTCCACACCCAAGGCTTTTGATGTGAATCCCAACAGTAACCAGCCAACTGATGCCTCATGATATTAATTAGCTTTATATTACAGTTTGCCTTTTAATGAGTAAGGAAATGCAATCATCCTTGACTTTTATAGATGTTTAAAATAGAAGCTGGTACATCCTTATCACCTTTGGGACACGATCATCACAGTTGTTACAGAAAATTAGAGCAAACTTAAAAAAAAGCTTTTGTATCTGTAAATTTTAAGATCTAAACTGAATATGAATGTGGATGTATATAGAGAAATGATAATGATTAAACATAATTCTTACATTTATATTTATTATTAATGCTTAAGAAGATTAATCATTTCAACATATGTAAATTATTAAGATATTGAATACAATCATTATGTATACATCTTTGAAAATGTGAAATTTACATTATACTTTTAAAGATTGACCCAAAAAAACAATATAGCATAATGAATGACAATGGATTCTGAAAAATGTCTTAATCCTTCTTTGATTCTCTGATATCAGCTCTTTCTACCATCATCTCAATCTCATAACTCCTTTTTTCATTTTATTGCCATTATAAGCTGAAGGTCTTTGAAATAATGGACAAAGCCCTTTGTAAACAATCCTTACAGGGGAGATGCCTTGAGGAATTGCTTGTGAGATCTGATCATGTGGTTAGTTTTTATCTAAAGGACTTATTATGTATCACAACTGCCGAGTTGTTCGCTTATTGGAATCTCTCCAGCAAAAGAAAAATAGGAATGACACTCATATTTTTCTCCTACTTTGTGGCATTTTTCAAAAGGGTCAGTTGTGTAGATTAAATTGTGATCAGCTCGCTGAGACATAATCACCTTCGCAATTCCAATTCCTTTCACAAAGACTGTTTGTATTTTGATCATGAAATCAAGCTATGACTCTGTTAAAAGTAACTGCTTCTAGCCTACAAGACTCAGTAATTATAAAGCGTATCGTTGTAAAATAATAACAGGACCTAGAAAGCACCATTATTAAATGTTTAATAAATATTTATTAATGCACCAATGAGTTGCTCCGGTAGTCATTAATTAATGAAATTCATTAACAACAAAAGTCACTGGCCAGTTTGGCCAACTGCCCTAATATATGAACTGCATTCATGCATTCTGTTACATCAGTCGTAGACTGTGGTTTTCATTGTCCGCAGTTCATATCTGACCAGCTCTTTCTAACTGGAGGATGACTGTCAAGGCCACCAGCCAATCTACCTCCGGATCCGATATCCAGGCCAGGTCTAGTGGTTCCCTTCCTCGAGCTTCAGTGCCTATTTATTAAATACACCTGGAACTTATTTCCTTTTTATTCAGGCAAATAATGCTTTTGTCCAGCACACCTCAATGTGAGCTATTGTGTGTTTGACTCCACTGTTCGTTTCCATAGTTCCCATAGTTCCCATAGTTCCCATAGTTCTCTGCCTGCTTTCTTTTCATGGTTTTGCATCATAGATCAGCTTCTGATCTGATCAAGTACAATAGTGACTTCTGACTGTTTCTTTGATTTACGGGTCCGGATGGTGTTCGGGTTTTGTCCAGTAAACGGCTCTGCAACGTCCCGCACCAGGAGCTCGGCATGATTCATTACAATAACACAACCTTTCCTGGGGGGATATGGATTAGAGTGAGACCCCAATAGTGAACGCTGAATCCTGCAGAGCTGCATTTTTTTGGGGGGGGAAGGGGGGGGCAGAATTCCATTCATCCTTTATTAGTGTTATTCTGTACTGCAGTGAGTTTGTGTTCTACCACAGGAAGCACAGCAGATCAAGTAGGAGAGACCCTGGGTGGGATGCAGTTTTTGTATATAAATCACCTGCAAATGATTGAGTCTTATTGCATATGATCAGCTCCTAAGCATTGCGATGAGCTGCTTGTGCCGCCTACCTCATCGTCAAGTAGATTAATCTTCTTACTGCTTCTTCTCTGATTAGGAGAAGCTACTTGCACTTTGTAAGGAGCCAGCATGTCTCCGGCCTTGGCATGGAGAGCAGATGGTGGGAAATCCTTATCGAAGGGCAGCAGTCAAAGATTTTAATAAAACTGAGTTTCCCCTTGTGGGGACCTAAAATGGTCAGTTGAAGTTATCTTTGTAGGGACTGAAAAAAACACACACACCCATACAGAGAGAGAGAGAGAGAGAAATGAAAAGGTTTGTTTTTATCGAATTAAATTTTTTTCTGTTAAGTACTTAGTCGTTTAAAGCATAGTGATGTAGGATTTAAAATTGCAGGTTATTTCAAAACAAGTACATCACCTTAAAATTCTAATTATAAGTTCTGTGACTCAGGTAGTGAGTTTGTGTTCAACAGACTTGTTAGTACAGTATAAGACTTAAACTACAATAATTAGAAATATAATATGTAAAGTTACCATCCTGAAGCAATCTGATGACAAGAGAGCTGAAGAGAATGAGGAGACTTAATCAGATAACTCTTTGCTGATTAACACAATTAACAGCTTAAAATAACATGCCGATTTAATCCTTATTATGGTGGGTAAGCCTCCAAGCACTTATTTGCGGGTAGAGAGCCAAACTCATCTGGGTAAATACACTCTGTGGGGAAAAAGTATCGGGACACACCTCTGAATTGAATTCAGATGTTTCATTCAGACCCATTGCAATAGGTGTATATAATCAAGCACTGAGCCATGCAGTCTGGTTTGGAAACATTGGTAAAATAATGGGTCATTCTGAAGAGCTCAGTGAATCCAAGCGTGATGCTGTCATAGGGTGCCACCTTCGCAATAAGCCAGTTTGTGAAATATCTTCCCTGCTAGATCTTCCACGGTAAACTGTAAGTGGTATTATTGCAAAGTGGAAGTGTTTAGGAACAACAGAAACTCAGGCATGAAGCAGCACGTAAGATGAGAGAGTGGGGTCACCAAGTGCTGCGGGGTATAGTGTGTTAAAGTTGCCAGTGCTCAGGTGAGTTCCAAACCTCCTCCGGCATTAACCCCAGCATAAAACTGTGCACTGGGAGCTTCATGGAATGGGCCTCCATGGCCGAGCAGCTGCATGCAAGCCTCACATCACCAAGTGCAATGCCAAGGGTCGGATGCAGTGGTGTAAAGCACACTGTCACTGGACTCTGGAGCAGTGGAAACGTGTTCTGTAGAATGACGAATCACACTTCTCTGTCTGGCAGTGTGGTGGATGAGTCTGGGTTTGGCAGATGCCAGGAGAGTGTTACCTGCCTGACTGCATTGTGCCAAGTGTAAAGTTTGGTGAAGATACAGGGTTGTTTTTCAGGGGACGCTTAATGCTTCAGCATACCAAGACATTTTGGATAATTTTATGATTCCAACTTTGTGGGAGCAGTTTGGGGAAGGTCCTTTTCTGTTCCAACATGACTGTAGCCCAGTGCACAAAACAAGATTCATAAAGGCATGGTTGGGTGTCTTTAGTTTGGAAAAAACTTGACTGGTCTGCAGAGCCCTGACGTCAACCTCAGTGCCTTTGGGACAGACTAAAACATATATTGCGAGCTAGACCTTCACGTCCAACATCAGTGCCTGATTGCACAAATGCTCTTCTGGATGAACGAAAATTCCCACAGACATAAAATTTTGTAGAAAACCTTCCCAGAAGAGTGGCAGCTGTTATAGCTGCAAAGGGAGGACCGACTCCATATTGATGCCTGTGGGTTTAGAATGTGATGTCATAAAAGTTCCTGTGGGTGTAATGGCCAGGTGTCCCAATACTTTTGTCCATATAGTGTACTTTTCTGGTCTGTTCATAAAAAATCACTCCAGAAACTGGAGCAGGATGCAGAAGATCATGGCTGTATTATTTCTTGGCTCACATGCAAACTTGCATCATCACCTTGAATTTTTGGGGTTTCCTCTCTGCCCTGTGGCTTTGAAAGCATCCAGTGACTATGCCCGTAAGTGGTCAAGTAAATAACTTTCAATGAGCAATGAATCTTCAAAGACGCCCCAAACAGATCACAGGGCAGCGGTTGACGCCGTGGTGAATTCTGGTGGATCAGAATTTTTGCCATGGACATGGTATATGAAAATGTGGCCTACATTGTTCTTTTTTCCTCAGCACATTTTGCCACAGAGTCGGATGAGTCTTGTATGCTCTCGTTTGTCCCTGTATGAACAGCTCGATGATCCCAGTCACCAAAGTCTTGGTTACGTATTTCAGATGTTGGAGATGACTGGAAAGAATTGTTAATTGCTGTCCCATAGTTCCAGTTCTTCTCATGCAATTACTGCACCTCCCTCGTCGCTGTCTTCTCATAAAACAACAATAACAGTCTGAGAAGCAATCATGCAACCACTGAACACCTGTGTCTTATCACCCAACGTGACCCATTCACATTAGGTTTTCAAAACAGGCAAAAACTTAATTTCCAACTTCAGTAATGTTTTATTGCTTAACGTGGAATCTGCAAAACATACTTCTTCAATGTCTTCAAAGTTCAGGAGAGGAGATAAAAGCAGAATGGAATAAATGCAAACAATGTCAACAGTGTCTGTGTTTCCTGAAATTCAAGGACTTTACATAATAGCAACATATCAAATGGATGGTTTTTGATGATAGCTAAGAATAATTGTATTGAATTGTATTTACATGCATACATATAAATGTTCATATTTACTTACATAATGGTCTGCTGCTTCTTGTACACCGGTAAGCATAGAGAAAATCACGTAACCTTGAGAAACAAAATAGCCACTTCTTATTGTGCTCATAAAATACTTTACCCATGCTGCACTGAAATGGCTGAGGGCACTGAAATGGCTACAGACATCTGAGAGGCGTCTGAAATTGAAGCACTGTCTCTTTCTGTTGTTTTCTTCAACCGTGCCTGATTGTTCCTGCCCCCCCCCCCCCCCCACATTGCTGGACATGGTGTTTGTAGCAGCACCATCACACATAATCCTTTCCTGCATTTTCCCCTGGCTCCAGGTGGGGGGTCTGGAGTGCCCTGTTTTGGGACGTGAGTGTCCTCCGGTGGCTCCCACACGCTACCACTCCCACCCTGCCCCTCATGGAAATTAGAATCATTATTATCCAATTAGTCGAGCTAATGACACGTCGGAGAAAGAACCATGGGGCCAAGTCATCCGTCTCTCCCCACGCTGTCGACTCACCCCCCCCCCCCCCCCAAGTCCCTCCCGGCCTGGCGACATTTCAGGAGTATTTCCTATCTCTGCTACAGTAGTTGCACTCCTTCGTTTTCGTGTTGTCTGTTCCAGCTCCTGTTGCTGGGGTATAAAACATTCCACGTCACCGAATGCGCTGATGCTGAAAATGGGGGGAAAATATGTAATTATCGTAAGTTTTCCTGACTGTTTTGCCCAGAGCAGCGAGGAAAAATACTAAAGGTTTCAATTTAATTTTGTTTCGATTAGCAAAATAAATGGTTCCCAAAAGAAAACACTGTCTCGAAAACCTAAAAAAAATGTTGAACAACATATTCTGGTTAATTACAAGGACAGGTAAGTCGCAGTATGAATTACAAACCAGAATTAAAAAAAATATATATGCACATAGCAATTCTGACAAAGTTGTCCGTTTCACAGAGGCACTGTAATGATCTTCTTCTTACAGGCTTAACAAGAAAAACAGATTTTTTTCATTATATTGGTAAAACAGAGTAATTACAGTTCGGTGTCTTTTTAGGCAACTGGTCCCATTCTGGCATTTGAACTTGGTATTATTAATGTACACCCATGCAAAACTTCTACAATGGTAATTAATTGCAGTTATTTTAATTTTATTATTTTTTAAATACCCGAGGTCACTGTTCCCAGTGATACAACAGTACTTCACCTCTTAGGACCTTAACATGCTGCAAAAGCATCTCGAAACGAATGCAACCGCCGTGCGGCCATTTTGGCATCCCTGTCACTCAGGTCCCCCTGGAATATTATGGTGCTGAGAGAGGCGGAGCTTCAGCAGGTATCGGCAAGTACTGAAGATGCCGATTTCACAGGCAACAGGGGGAAAAAAATAAAATAAAAATTGAATCTAATACTTAAGGAATCTAGTGGCGGACAGCAAGAGATAGAGGCTGGCAGAAGTGATACAGGCTCCAAACCAGCTGGAGAGCTGCAACTTTTATTTTTCATGAGGAAAAAAAATGCATAAAATATGCAGGGAAAACAGTCTGGCTTTTCCATGGCACGTTACCATAGCAACTACTCCTAAAAATGGGCCACAACACAAAAAAAACTGACAAATGCCAAACGTGTAAATGTATGGAGACTGAAAAGTATGACTGATGACTGTTAACATTAAATTTCAGGGCTTTTAAACATTTTAGCACAAAAAGGGATTATTTGGCACATGCAGTGAAACTCATCGCACATTAAAAATGCTCAAATTATAAGTGAGAGCAAGTGACCCATACAGATAAAATACCAAATTTGTGATGAATTTTCATTATTGATTTGAATTTCCAGCACACAAGCAATAAATATGCTTTGAATAAAAAATTACCTTTTACCCACAACCATAAAACAAATTTCAATAGATTTTTTTTTTAATCAACAGTATGAGGTGGTGAGAGGTGTTTACATATCACAGAGACATTATACAGCCTGATGAAACTTCCAGCTAACTTTTCGTTTAAGTGAATTAAAAGAAACAATGGAAAAATGTTTTCAAGGCTTCTCTGCCAGGAACACATAATCACACATTATCGTAGCTAAAAAAACTAACAAAAACCTTTTTTTTTTACTACAGATTAAGAGATCTGGATGTCTGTGGAGAAACTTCGGCTTATTTAACAATTTATATTCATATGTTCATTCTCTACAAGACGAAACTCATCTTTTAATATTGTTTACATTCAGCAGGGAGACAAACTTTATGGGGGGGGGGTGGGGAGTGGGGGGGTTCAACATCCCAGGGCAAAACATGGGAGGTACAATGAGAAGTATGAAAGCTGAAAGGGCAGCAGAAAGTGCCTACGTACGCTTCCACAGAAGCCCCGTGAGAGCAGCGATATTAGCTGCTCTTATGATCATCTTACCACCCCCCAGTCCCAGTGCCTTTTGTCTTGCAAATTAGTCAATTAAAACCTCCTGTTTTCGAAAATAATTAAATCAATGCTAATAGCTGACTTAATTATTCTATTGTTCCTTGCACAATTTCCTTGTTTTTCAAGTGGGTCTCGCCAACTACATATCGTCAGACTTTAAATGATGCAGTGCATTAGCCGAGCAAAGTGGGTTACCTTAATTACAAAATGAATCTATTGTCATTTTAATGTGTAGTGTCGTTCGTTTTTGAAGACATGCTTCTTAATATTTTATTTCCTGTGTGTTTTCATGTTTTTTTTTTTTTTAATGCAATCCCTAAAGGTGACAAAATCGAGGGTTAACAAGTTATTTTGTTGGACTTGACTGAGTTATTTGGTTGCACTCAATAACAGTATTTCCCAAATCCTGTTTCACAAAGCAGGATTTCTTGCTCAGCCGGATAACTTGCCTGACTTCTGTGGTATGATAGTTTAAATGGACTTTATCTTCATTCACTTACACTTAGCCCAAAACACCTTAAATCTGACTAGTTATCTGGCTAAGCAAGAGATCCTGATTTCTGAAAAAGGCTCTGATTGTCAGTTGGGTTGCTTCCAGTTTGATTGGTTATGGAATGCTGTTTATTCCATACTTGACATAAGCCTGAAAGACATTACAGTCATTTTTAATGAAATGCCTATAGATATGGGCAACACAGTGCTGCAGCAGTTAGCATGGTTGCAGTATTTCCCAACGCAGTCCTCAGGGACCCCGGACGGTTCACGTTTTTGCTCCCTCCCAGCTACCAGTACCTGGTACACATGCGTTAGGAGCTGAGGGGAAGCAAAAACATGGACTGTCTGGGGTCCCCGAGGACTGGGTTAAAAAACACTGACCTAGTCAATCAATCTATCAATCGGTAAAGACAACCTCCGTTATGCACCTGCATGGAGAAGGATGAAGGGATGATCCACTTTGAGACTCAATTAAGACGGGGATTTTAAGTCAGAAACGAGAAACAAAAGGGATCAAGAAACAAAAGGAACCACAAGGGCTCTAAACATGGGCAGGGAGAATTAAGGCAGGGAGCAACACTGGAACAAACAGATCTAGAGTAGCACAGGGACAAATACAGGAACAAATAAACCAGACCAACTGCAGCAGAACTGCAACATTGACCACCTGAAGAATAAAGCAAGAGAAGGCACATACATATAGACATGATGAGCATATAAACAGACAGGTATGGCCAGTGACAATCACTAGGAACAAGCACAGGTGAGGAGAATCAATGATAAAGGATCAAACATCAGGGGAGACTAGATAACAAGGGAAACCAATTATTGTTACAAAACAGGGAGTAATGGAGCAAAAACAACAAGCCATAACAGATATGGGGCCCCAGAAGGGACATCCATCCATTTATTTATTTTCTGAAACTGTTTGTCCTATTCAGGGTCATGGGAGGGAGGGGGGGGGGGTCTGGAGACTATCCTAGAGGCTACTGGCACAAGGCAGGGAACAACCTCGGATGGGGTGCCAACCCATCGCAGGGCACGCTCACATACCATGTACAGTACTCTCTCACACACATATGGGCAATTTAGTAACTTCAATCAGCCTCAGCATGTTTTTGGACTGTGGGGAGAAACTGGAGTAACCAGATAAACCCCCATGAAGATATAAGGAGAACATGCAACTTCCACACACAGAGAGTCAAACCCAGGTCCCAGAGGTGTGAGGCAACAATGCTAAGCACTGCAGCACCATGCCCCCCCCCCCCCCCCCCCCAAAAGGACCAGGAGGGCCACGGAGGGGGAAAACAAATCAACGACTGGAAAAAAAATCAAGATTCCACAAAACCTTTCGAGGATTTCACAATCCTTTCTGCTGACATAAATAACTACACTGTGTCCATGCAAAGTAACAAAGATAGAATTTCTTTATAGATTAATAAGTAGAAATGTAAACCAATCAGACTTGTCCGGTGAAGTGTGCTTTAAGCATTAAACTATTGGGGACAATGTACACCATGTAACTTTCATATGACGTGTTTTATACGTATTTTTTAATAACTGCGCGTGCACATTCTCCGGCAGTGACTTTAAGCAAGGCAGCTAACTTTACCGTGGTATTGGTGTTAAGGTTGAACCCACTTTCTGGAATTTCAGTATAGATCCACATATCTATCAGCAATACCATGTAGATATAATTGAAATGGGGTTCGGGTTAAAACCTTAACTATGACACTGTAGTACAGTTGGCTTTATATGCAGTTTTCCAGCTATAATATCTTTAAACAAAAGCAAGCAACACCCCTTGGTTTTCCAGATTCCATTACGGACAAATTGGAATAAATGTTTCAATGTACGTGTGTGCATTACGCCTTTAAAAGCCCAGCTTACAGTCACTGGTGGTGAATGGACACAGTGAAGTTATTAATAAATATGTATAAAAACGCATAAGATTTAAGTTACATGGTATGCATTGCCCCCCACAGTTTAATGCTTAAACTTACTTAACTGAACATGTCTGTATCATTTAGGTTTATACTTATTCATCCATTAATTGTATTGCTTGTACTTTAAATGGATACCATACAGTTGTTATTAGTGTTGGAAAAGTATTGTGGCCGCAAAAGCCTTTGCAAAATCTCGCAAATGAATGTCCCTTCTGGGACTCTGTACATACTTCATAAACACGGGACGGACAAACAAACATAAATGTCAAAATATAAACATAGCCTCGAACCCACAATAAAAGGGAGACGTAGATGACACGGGCACACACTCGGCACGTTCAGCTCTGCGGTGGCCCAAGGAACAGGTGAAACACATAAGGAGCTAACGGCGAATGGGATGACACCTGCTGGCCAAACGGGGAACTGACATATGGAAGGGGACAGAGCAGGACCGGGACTGATCCTGACGACCACACCTCAATAGGCGCATGTCACCACATCACATGACATCATGAACATGAATATTTCAGTCAGTGTAAAGCTATGATTGCCAGTGCGATAGAGTGATTTCAGTTTCACTGCATTGTGAAGCACTAAGGGGTCTCATGAGAAATCAGAAGACAGACTTATATGTATGGCGATGTCCCTCATGCCAGACGTGAGTGTTGTTGAAAATTTGTGGTATGATTAGAAGAAATTGCCTGATTAAAGGCACAGAATAGTAAATTCAAACAGCTTGAAAGTCATGCTACAAAGAATTTCCATTATTCAAATTAACTCAAAAATATGGGGGAGAAAACCATTTGCATAACCTACTAATATTATTACTTTACTCTCTGAAAAAGATCTGGACTATATAAAATAAAAGTAATTTTTTGAAAAACTGGAGGACGGGCATGGATTTTGGACGCTCCAAATCGGTCCTCTCATGGAAATTCTTTGGTTATAAAGTTATCAGTGAGTATATAGCAAAAGGTTTGCTATCACCTTCATAGAGACTTTGGTGCTTATTTACATTAGTTGTTTTTTTATTACTAGCCGCATCCATCCTTTCATCTATCCACCCATCTATCCATCAATCAGGCATCTATCCACTTATCCAGTATAGGATTACACATTACAGATGAATTTCTGTATGTGCCTAAATAATTAAATATCTACAGCTGCAAAAAACATGCCTAGTCTTTGTAGTCCTCGCTTTTAGAAACTCCATATTGGTATGGCGACCCTACAGTTAGTCTAAGCTGTAAAATTGTGTTTATTTTTAGTCTCTTGAGTTTTTATCCAGGGCTATAAGCAAGAAATATTCTTTTTGAAACTGTAGCCACAAAAAAGCTTAGTTTGATGACAGGTTGACGTAAGGTATGGCTCTAAGGCTTTAAGTTGACAACAGTAATAAAGATTACATTTACATGCAGCACACCCAACCAAAATATAATCATTATTTTTCATACGCACTGCTCTTCCCACCAAATAATTAAATTTAACGTATATAAGACCAAAACATGGAATTGTGCATAACAGTGCTACAGAATATATATATATATATCCTTCTGCATGTAATTGGAATAAATATTATACAATTAAACTGTAAATCTCAGTGTCAGCCATTATTATGAATGTGCAATGTAATAATTTGCTCTAGACATTTTGAAAACACATGCTATGACCTGTGCTATTAGATACTGTTGATATAGAAATACTAAGTTAAAATTTGACCATTGAAATTTCTCTGATTTAACTGAACATTAAGAATTAAAAAGTCACAAGAATGATCCATTCGGGAAGGTTGAGGGTCTATGGTGTTCACACTCAGGCTTAAAAGATTCAGATAAAAGAGCTTATGGAAACCTACAGAAATAATCAGTTAGATGTGTTACTGGTCTTGAAATATGTTTGTATTCATAACTTTAATTAATTAATTAATTGAGACATTAAAAAACTCACAGGCCAAAATCTGTCACTAACCTAATATCAGGCCTGTTGTTGGGTGTTTTTTTGACTAAGTAGAAAGAGTATTGATGTTACATCTGTAAGCATTCTGTGCTTAAGAACCTGTATTAACTAAATATCATCACGTGAAAAGGAAAACTCAATTCACACATCCAGCATTATAGCCAGATCTAATGATCAATCAGGGCAAGAAAATGCAGAGTCAATCAAGCTTGCAGTCCCTTTTGGTGGCAAATTAGGTATTGTCAGGGCTGTGTCTGTGATAAGACAAGAGCAAACTACTTTTGCAATGGAAATGACAAACAGCCCAGGTCTGGGAGCAGTCGCTTAGCATGCTTAGGGATATTTTGACACAAGGGAGATTGCTATGCCTGCCCACATTCCGCCTCACCTTGCTGATCAAAGAGTAGCACTAGGCTGTGCCGGCACCTGAGCCAAACGGCTCTCTCTCGGGGTGGAGCAGCCGTCCTGATCTCAGGTAAAATACACAGCCCAAGGAACCGAAACATGCCAAGAAACCTCCCTGCACACAATTATGGGGGAAACTGAGCAATAGCTGTATCATTTATTTATACTTCTTACCTGGAGAAACCCTCCCAGACCCATGTGGAGTTTTGTATTGCATCCTTATGCCTTTTTTGCGGCTGTTTAATCATGGCCGCCCTACTGTCTTGCGACAAAAGTACCATGGACACTGTCAACATTCCACGGCTGGCCGGCAATAAAGATTGCCCTTGGCATGAACTTCAAAACCACAATTATAGTTGTCATGGACACACAGATCACCAGTGAAAATAAATGAGGAGATGAGGATCTCATCTGTGGCTTGGCAAGGAACGTGACGGGGGCAGAGGTGCCCGTGGGCACGCTTGTGTAATCGTAACCCCACACTCAAGAAGAAAACCACCTTCTAAGGAATCAGGTCTGCAACCCCTGACTTTACAGTCACTTTTTACTCCCCTAATGATATGATTATCTGTACGTTAAAAAAATTTATCACTTAAATTTATAAACACAGTTAAAACTCTCATATTTAGTGATCAAGTAACTGTCATGCTCACGTGAATGGCACAACAATAAAATCACTGCATTTAAAAATGTCCGAACTTCATATACACCTAGGCTTAAACTTTCAAACTCAATATGTCACAACTGCAGATGCTGTCATACACTTCCTGTGTGTGTCAGTCAGGAATCAACTTTATTTCCATAAGAGGTCAGATCTACATGATAGCTAAGGGACAGATTTATTTCAGCCTTCAATTATGATATCAAATTTCCAGTGGGTCAAAATGTATAGTAACATGACATGTGATGTTCTGAAACTGAGTATTTACAGTAAGTCTTTACCCTACACTAGGTCTATGTGAACTTTTGGCTTCAGCTATAAGAGATACAGCGAGTAATACCATTGTTACCTTGCAATTTCATGGGTTCTACAGAATATTTGACTAAGAACAACAGTACAGTGACCATTAAATAATGGTAAGAAATGTGATACAAATCAGTGTTTTTCAAGGGTGACATTAAACTGTCCAGCAGCATCTCAGTCCCAACTTTGCAGATTATGAGAATTTTAACTGTAAATACTTTATAATGGTCTCCAAATTGCCCATAATGTGTGTGTGTGTGTGTGTGTGTTTGTGCCCTGCAAAGAAGTGATATCCTGTACAGGGTGTCTCCCTACCATCTGCACTTTGCTGGCTCGGATAACTAAACATTTGTTAGGGCATTTGTGCAAAGCAGCAGCCGACATTTTATGATGCTGTAAACCTACCCATTTAGATTCTGGGTCTTTATTTTTTATGTCTGACGCCCAGAAATAACCCTATAATTCATTCTCTAAAGAATTATGCCGGAAAAAATTGAAATCCTACAACAGGAAAGATATTACACAAGGTAGATGAGCGCTGATTTTACAGTACTACATGACGACCTTGACCCCTACTCAGCCCTAACCTTAACCATAAGTAACCAAACAAAATACAAGAATTTTAGCATTTTTAGTTTTTTGATTGCATTCACAGATTTTTGTGGTGACCTGAAAAATGATCCTCACAACATCAAAATAACTGATTGTGACGGCCATTTGGTCCCCACAATGTAATATAAACAGGATCCACGCATACTCTTTCTCTCTCACACACACACCATTTACACACGCATGTGCACCTACAGACAATTAGGTGATGCCAATTCACCTCGACATGTCTTTCGACTGTGGGGGAAACCGGAGGAAACTACATAATGACATGGGGAGAACAAGCAAACTCCACTCATGTACCATAGGGCAGAGACAGAAACACCTTTAAAAATTATTAGTATTACTCTAGTGTTAGACTGCTAATGCTATAGTACTTTCACAATTTTTACTAGTTGGTTCTATATTAATAAACAGGTTAAAGTGATGGTTTAACACTGACAGTACAGTTTCTGAACCTGCTTAATGCTGAATTGGCAGCCTTCTGAAATTTTTTCTCCACTTTGGACCCCAGATTCCCAGAGAGGCTCCAGGCTCATTTTCATCAGTCTCGTATCTGTCAGTGTCCTGCAGTCCCCACAAGGCAGCTTGGCTGAATATTAAAATGCTGTGTGTAAGCGAAGGAGGTGTCTTTCCTCAGCCTTCCTCTGCGGTTGCCCTCTCCAGCGGTCAGCGCGGCCCCCGGCCCCTCGGCCTGAGAAGCCCAGGATATTCCCTGATTATCTGGCACATTTCTGCTGAAGAGCACTGGCTAAGAAAGCAGTGGTGAGACAATGAAATATCGAGACATTTTCTGCATGCCTGACTGAGATTCACACACACACACACGCACACACACAGGTTTGTAATTAGATCTTTGTGGGGACTCTCCATTCATTTGTATGGGAAAACTCTAATCCCAACATGGCGACCTTAACCCCCACCCAGCCTTAACCTTAACCATAAGTAACCAAACAAAATATGAGGCTTTTGACATGTTTTGTTTTTTTATTATAAACATAATCCACACACATACACACCTCGACATTATGTAGTAAGTTTCGTCTTGTGAAGTAGGAAAAACATGGAGTGCTGTGAAAGATGACCTGGCCCCCACAATCCCCCACCCCCTCCCTGACCTAAACCGTATAGAACTGGTTTGGGATGAGCTGGATCAAAGAGTAAGAGCAAGGAAGCCAAAATGTACCCAGAACTTGTGGAAACTCCGTCAAGACAGTTGGAGAAGCATCCAGGTGGAAGCTGGCTGAAGAACGTCAGGAGTCTGCAGCGCTGTCAGTGAAGCAAAAGGGGACCAATGTGAAGAGACTAAAATTTGAGAAAATTGAGATGTTGACATTTATTTTGGTCTTGGCAATATCTGATATGCATTACTTCATTGCCTTTTACTATAAGGCGAATAACAGAGGTAAAATGGAGTGTGCACTTTTCACTGGTACTGTATAGGACAGCAAAAATGGTCCTAGATACATGGAACTGAGAAAACCCTGGGACTTTCAGGCTTATAATCACATCTGGGTTAGAGGTGAGGCACCCATTCAAGAACTGTTTCTGTATCTAGGGACATTAACACATACAACATCATTTTCTCGCCTAGTCCTGGTGTGCTCACTCACCCAGGGTCCACAGCAGGCTCCTTTCACACTATGAAGATAAAGTTATCCCATGATGGATATGATACAGAAGGTAGCTCATCTATGTCACCCATTTATCCAGTCTGACATGCATTAAAAAAATTCACACAATGTACCATCCCTTACAGGTACATCAGCATTCTCTGTCCATTGGAGTTTTTAACGGAAAGCACTATTCCACTAACGCACGCTTGTTGAATGTTTATATAGTGCTGTACTTTAACGACAGACATACTGCTAAAAAGAGACAGAATCCTATTTTGTGGACATGTTCAAAGTCTGGATTCTCACAGCCAAGAATATGATCATTAACCTGCACATAACAGATTGAATTTTAAAACAAAACAACTTTGATCGTGTTGAAAGCCAATATTGGTGAGTCAGACAGGAAAACAGATGAAAGATATGCCGTATCTGATTAAAGCTGCCACATTTACCATGACTGTGAATGGTACCCAGGCTTAAGACATTAAGCATGGAGCACAAGGATACCGTAAATGACAAGAGAGTCTATAATAATGTACATGTTTATGGAACATGTACTGAAGGTAGGTAGATAGATGGATGGATGGATTGATGGATGGATGAACATGTATTACAGTCAAGCAAACATCAGCAACCAGTTTTCTGGAAATCAATTTTTTTTTTACTCCAAAATTTAGTTTCTATTATACTGACGAGCATTTTACAGTCTAACATGGCTGTAAGGGTTCTTTTCATTGGTTGACACAGTGTGTGATAAATTTATATAATCATTAATGTCAATTGCTACTACAAGTATTACAAGACATCTTCTTGGATTTTTCACTTTGTATCCCATAAGACTGATAATCAAAACTGATTTCACATTTTCTGATAAAGAAGAACATATTTGTTTTTTGTTTTTTTTGGCTGATGATAAAGTTCCGGGATAGGCTCCGGACCCCCCCCGACCCAGTAGGATAAGCGGTTTGGAAAATGGATGGATGGATGGATAAAGTTGTATCAGTAATACCTTTTCATTTATATTGCAGAAACATCATTCTAATGGACAGGGACACTGACAATGCCAAATGCTGGTGCTGAATTATTTTACTATAATATCTTAAATCAACTAAAATGTTTATCCATCCATCAGTCTATGCAACAAACTGCAGAAATTTCACAGGGGGGGCCTGTCCCTTCATGAAATCATTATGTGTTGTTTTCCATCCATCCATCCATCTTCAAATTCATTAGCCAGTAGAGCACAGCAGTGAGCTTGAACGCTATCCCAGAATGCAGAGGGCAGGGGACTGTATGCCAGTCCATCACAGACATAACTGTAAAGCAAAGAAATTATATTTCATTGTTTTTCCCAGTTTTTTCTTTTTGGAAATATATTAATGTCATGGCGAACAAACTCCTACCAAACAAACTGACAAGAATCATACTGTCCTGATTTACAGTCTGAGAGAATCCATTTGACTCTATCAATGTTTTTATAATTCTTATGTTACATCAAATCTTGTGCTAAATTAACACTGCCACGTTTGCTGTTTAACCTTTTTAAGAGGAACCAGAGCTGTGTGCAGAATCGATGCAGACACACCTTTCCACTGATCTTTACTCTCTCCTAGCATAATTTCCCAGCATTGATCTCCCGTCAGAACTATTTACCATTGTGAGTCATAATTGCAGAACAGGAAGATGGCGGGATTGCGCCGAGCACTTTTCCGTAATTGAAAGTGATGGGGATGAGGGGTATGTGACTGACTGCTATCTGTGATCCACAATAATATTGCAAACGGTTTCTTTTCTAACAGCTTGGAAAAAGCAGGGGGAGGGTGGGAGTGCGGTCGCACAGCCTTGTGATGCTATCCCTTGGCAACTGAGGGAAAATTGATTTACACCTGGTAAATCTTTAATTTCTTGCAACGAGATGCAGTGGGTGATACCAATCACTTCAAAATGGGTCAAGCACAGGACACACTCTCATAATCACACAGCCTTGTGAAGCTAGCTAGTCTTCCCACCTCTCCAGTCCTCTCAGACTGATATCTGTACTCTCATTCTTTTTTGTTATCCTATATCATTGCATATAGTTATTTTTCTTTCTATCTCTAGGGTAGAGTGTCTCCGAAAGATAGCATTTCATCATCATCATCGGCATCAGAATAAAAAAAAAACAAATTTAATCAAATGCAGTTTAATCAAGTGCAATTAACGGTTATTACAATTGAGCTGCATTTAGGTTTCATGAAAATGCTACATAAAATTCTGATGTCATGCTTTTTCTATTGATTTCAAATGATAACATAATGATGGTGTTTTGGACTATTAATAAGTCTTATGTGAAATTGAATCCAAAGTGTAAAATAGTATCTATAATAATAAAAAGTGTGGTTTTCTCTGCTGTTGATGTAAAAGACATTACATAGCAGATGTTACACCTAGCACTTCTGTATATATCTTTTTTTTATTTAATTTTTTTCTAAAAATGAAAATGAAAACTTTGAAATGGACTTCATAACTTTGGAAAAATTCTTCTTGTATTTCATTGGATACTTGACTTGAATTGATGTAAAACGGGTTACTTTTGGGGGAATCTGTCATGCAAGTCTCTATGTGTCCCTGCTTCAACAAGGGAGGGGCTTGCATTTCATGTCGTTAACCAATCACAATATCCATCTTATGACATCACTGCATTGGTCCATTTTCCCCTCATTCTCAGACTAGAGGCATAAAGCCACCCAGCTATCAGCCTAGGGGCAGCATGTGGCTCAGAAAGCGAAGCCTCTGTGCTTGTGATTGAAAGGCTGCTGATTCAAGGCCTGTTATTATTGTTGTTATCATCGTGAAGAAATAAAAAACACACCCTTACATTGCCTCGTAGAGCCATTGCAGGTAAGCATATTCTAATGTTATTTTTACCTATGACATGTCCCTTAACAAAAGGCATACACAATAAAACAAGTGCACTTTGCCACTTAACAGAAAACACTGGTTTTAATTAATGCGGTGATGTCATACGATGAAGACTGTGATTGGTTAAAGAAGGGAAACGCAAGCCCCTCCCTTGTTGACTCAGGGACGCAATGAATATAAGTAAGTATAAGTATAAGTAGAAACAAAATCAGGACGTGCTGCTTTATTAATACAAGCCACATGTAACCCATGTGATAAATGTTTTGCATCAAACCAATCAAAGTACCATGCAAATGCATCATAAGTTATTCTTAAGTACAAGTCTCAAAGCTATTCTGTTAATTGTTTACCAGACAATAAAAGCATGACAAATCAGCAGCCTGCTTCTATGATGAAGTGCATAAATCCAATTTTAATCCAGCGTACTGCGTTTTTATGGGCGACTCACAAAACCATTTCTTTTCGGAAGCTTTTGCTTCTCTTTGGCTAATTACGATGCATAAAAGCAGATGACCTGCCGCCTGTCTTACACTTCCCCCCAAAACTGCAACGTCGTAAATGTCATGGCATTTTTAAAAATCAAGACGGATGCCGTGACTGGCCAGTCAGGCGCTATTATCATTTGCAGATTGTGGGACTTCCTTCTACGACCCCAAAGGAAAGGCACAGTTAAGACGTCTTTCACGTTCTCTCTTGCATTGTATAGGGGGTGGGACTTACAGTTGGTATACTGATAAATAATACAGAACACCATTAAGTACACTTTTATTAAAGGGAACTTCCCTACCTTAGCCACAGTGAGCTTCATGCAGGTGTAACACTTAAGGCACTAAATTGTGGAACGTAAATGCTGAGTACTGTCTTCTCCCCTAGAGGTGAGCAGGTAGCACTGAGATTAAGAGACGGCACTTGGCCGCTTCTTGCAGTCCCATGCAGGCTGTGCCCTACCTTTCTATAGACTTGTGCTTCTCAATCCAATTGCTCCCCTGAAGTATTCGACTGTACAACATGGTGAAATGAGACTGAGTCGTGCACCATAATAATCACGTGAGTCACTTAATTGCCTCTCTGGGCTTCCGATACATATAGTTTGCATTGAAGTTGGGATTGTTAACAACTCTTACGAGATTTTCTCAGTATCTCCCGAGTTCCTTAACCACCTGAAGTGAATGAGGACTTAGTGTCTAGACAGGCTCTGACAATAGTCATAATGTACATCTTTTTCAACCAAACAAATAAATAAATATAAATGGCCGATGCTCAAACATTGTTTGTGACCGGATCTGGTTCGGGAGGCACCGTGTCTGACAGCTGAGTGGTCCGGCTCCCCAGCGGCTTATGTACAGAGAGAGCGCTAGACTTAGCCTGCCGGTAATTAGATTCAGACTCGCCATTCGGCAGCCACTTTAATCCAGAACTATGAACATAACTTGCAGTCAGCACGTTTATCCAGCAGGGTACTTTTAAAGAACAATTTATGTGCCTTTCCTATGGGTGAGAACAGCAGTGCCCAGAACATTTTGTTATAGAAGCTTTTACTGAAACACTCTGACAGCCAGAAAGAATCATATATATTCTTTAGTTTAAATAAACAGGCACAACATTACAGTATACGCCTTAACCTAAAACTAACAACGAACACAGCCCTAGCTACCTAGTAATTAGGAAAGGACACGACTATTGAAACTTATTCACGGAGTTGCTGAGCAACTAATACCTAATTACCATGTACCTTCTCACAATATGACAATTTGCGGCATTTCATTAATTACCATTTTTATTGCTTCTGCTCTCGACTTTTCTCAGCTGTCACAGAACTGAGGTTCAGTGGGCTGCATGCTGCCCCCCCCCACCCCACTGGAGATGATAACGCTTGCCCTTACCTGCTCCCCCATGCAGAATGATTATAGTCCCATAACAGTTTACATTCGGGGTCACATTCACATTGGACTAATGGCTTAGATCTTTGTCTGCATGGTGGTCTGAGGTTCTCACAGTTTTATTCCTGTTATTGTCCTTTATCATCTCCTTTCCATTCTCTGCGCCCTTTCTCTGCACAGTACTGTCACATGTGATTCTTGAGGATGCGGTTCACTTCTCCACAATGCGAAAACAATCCACTTCAAAGGACCCTTTCCACGACTTTTGCATTGTGATCCACTCAATGACACAATGAATAAAGCTCTAGAAATAGTTCATTTAGGGAGATTCTTCATTTATCATGAGTGAGTAATACACTAATAAAAATGTTAGCACTGGGTGTCTCAGATCCACCAATACAGTAAAACAATTCCATAGATATTATTTAAAGGCAAGCAACCGATGTATAGTGAAACGACATCGTCTTGTTTTGGAGTAGCTCAGTAGCTGACTGGTTATTTTATGTTCTTATTATGGTGTTATTGGTGAACAGAGAATAAAAAAATTCTTTTGAGGTCCTAAAGCCCCCCCCCCCCCCCCCCATCGTTGAATTTTACCGACTACCGACCGTCATGCTAAATGAACTGAAGGACGCTCCCGTCTCCCACCCCCTGGTTGAGTACCTGGCCCTTGAAAAGACTCTGCTCAGTACTGCAAAAGGATGATTTAGGATCATGGGATTTTTTGCGTACTATGCACCGTCTGTATGGAGCTTACATGTTCTCCCAGTGGTTGTACCAGTTTCCTGTGGGTGTTCCGGATTCTTCCTGCAATCCAAAGACATGCTGGTTGGTGGATTTAAGTCTCCCATAGTGTGACTGTCTGTTCGGCACTGCACTGACACATTCCCGCCTTGAAAAGTACACACCTTCTTGGGATAGATTTGAGCTTCACAGTCGCCCCCTATTGCCTAATTGATGAATTGTTATGGGAGACACCTGGATGGATGGATAGATAGATAGTGAGATTCTTTGACTGTGTCTTAATATTCTCCCACTGCATTTAAATATTTCTATCCTTTGGCTCCCAGACAGTTTTACCAGTGTAACACTGCCCAACGTGCTCACCTTATTTGTGTCAGTCAGGCCTTATTTGCATGTCACACCCAACCCCTTCCCCTCACTCTATTTCCATCTTATCTTAAAGACAGAATCATAATATGGCTGTGGTAACCCAATCAGTGCTGGGCGTGAACCACTCTGACCTCGTTATTTTCCCTATGTCATTTATGTCCTCTAATTTACATCGGATTGACCCGCTATTCCTCTAACCTCTGTCAGCCTGTAAGAATTACACACCACTGAGAACCAAATTACATGCCATGCAACTGCAAAACTATAATTTGTATCTGTACTGCAAATCTTAGTGCCTTTTTAACGCCCTTTTAGTCTTCGACATTCTGAAGTGGAAATGTCATCCTCGGGCATGTCTCTGTGGAGGGGATTTGCAGAATTAGACGAACATTGATAAGGTCGATCGGGTTAGAGTGTTTCTACCTTCAGACGGTGGGAAAATGTTTCTCAGCACGGTGAGCCAAAGGCACGTTCTCTGCTATAACAGCTGGAGGGTGCAAGACTGACTCTGCTTTCACGGGCTCCTTGTAGAGGAGCAATAACCGAAGTGAGATATATCTGTGGGAGCAGCTGCAGATGCAGACCTCTCTGTTTGTCATGTGCAAAGTACATGAGGGGAACTGCGGTGTTTGTAGCACAGTGTGTGTAGTGTGACACATTCCTTCCCAATATTTCAACATAAACATATGACACTATACCTGCTAGTGATCACTGAAGAGCATCAACTGTATATAGTCAACCCATTGGCCATTCCAAGGATCAATATAAAACAATTATTAGTTTGTTTTTCTGAGACCAAAACAGCTGAGGAATGCCAGACTGTGCAGGTTCCAGCAACACTGGATTCTGGTTGACGGCCAGAGACACGAAGAAGCTCCTCTTCGATCGTTCGGCCTCCAGCCAGGATCACCCCAATTGTTGTGAAAATTATCACCTAGAATGAATTAAGGTGCCATAATTGCTTGCATTGCATGGAACGGTGCACTGAATAGTTCTTGATGTGCTCCGAGATCTAATGGACAATCTAATGAGTGCATTAAATTGACAAGATTAACACGGAACCTTGGATATTTTGCCAGTTGCTACTGCCTCTATTTCTCAGCCAGCGGAAGTAAAGTGAAGCTGCTACATGCTACTTTCTTCACAAAATATATGTGCATTAACTCGCAAAAACTTGCTTTGTACTTATTTTCCTTGTTCAGTTAAAAATAATGGTAATACTCAGTCAATAATACATCATATATATCTTTCTGCATATATTATACAGTTAAAATCCATCCATCCACCCACCAGTGTAGTGCTGCCCAGGTAGGGGTTATGCTGTATTTTCTATCCTTACTGCCAGGCCACTAAAGATGTCTGAGAATCCCCCCCCCCCCCTTGTTTGACTTAACCGCACTTGTTTAAAAAGGCACAATATCGTCAACAAGCTGGACTCCATGTGCAGTGTCAATATGAGCATTAAGGACTAAGCGGTAATGAGGGAAAAGATGCATCAGTGCATTCTGAATACCGACGTGGCAGGCGGGGTTCACAAAGGCCGGATTGGCCATCAGCTGAGAAGATTAAGAGCAGGGACCCAGTGATCTCAAGGCTGCGAGTTTAATATTTAGTTTCCTCCGGGTAACTTCTTCGGTCAAGAAAAAAAAAATGTATCTAAGAATGAGGATGACCTGCAACAGAGGCTCCAGCCCTTTCTGTGCACAGTTATACAAAGACACACTGAATAATATGATTAATAGCTTATTAAGTAGATAATATATATTGGGGGTGCTATTGGATCATTTGTCTCTGCTAAAGCAAAGCAGAAACGTTCAAAACACTGCGGATTTATCTCAACACAACCTATTTTTTCTTTGGCAAAATAACAATAACGAACAGCAGTGGGTCACAAGAGGTCTCATTGTCATTTATCTGTTCTGCCCATTCTGAGAGTCATTTATCAAGCAGGGTATGCAAAGGGGTTCCCATTCTGTCTGCCCAAATAACACACCTTAGATCTAACACATGCACATTATATTTATACAGTACAGTCTTTGTTTAATGAAGAATTGGCACCAAGTTCAAACCTGAGACCGACCTGTGCTGTTCCAGCTTTTCTGGTCCCCAATGTCAACAGAGAAAACTGCGCCATTTAACTCCGTTGACGTGTTTTGTATTATCATCTGCCTGTATATTTTTCACAAGCAGTATAATCATAGTGTCTCTTACCTTGCTTTACAATATATTCCAGTTACTGCTTAATAGTCCTGTCTTAATATTCAAATTAGAATCAATCGGAATTGCAGTTCTGGCACCGTTTAATGACATTTGTCATAACTTTCTTTTTGGCCTATTTAAAGGGATACGGTACCACCCACCATCCTTGATAACTTACCCATTACAAGAAATAGGGTCACATGGGCTGCGCGGTGGGGGTGCATAGACCATCGTCAGCATGCCAGTTCACCGCGGGGCGCACACACCCCCACACAGAAACAGGCACACACAGAGAGACAGCAATTCTCCATATGTTTCGGACTGAGGGGGGTAATTGGAGTAGCCAGAGGAAACCGGAGCAGAGATGAGGACGACGTGTAAACGCCACAGGAACATGAGTATAACCCCTCCCTTCCCCTCCTGGAGGTGTAACATTACACAAAACACATCATGCCTGCCTGCTACTGAACTAGCACCCAGGGTAGCTGCTGTACCACTGCTCTGGGGTTCACACCTTGGGATTCCCCAGGGAGGCTGCTTTGGGTGGAAATCTTTTAATATGAAAAGCACGGTCTGAAGATATTGGGATCTTTCCCGGCATTTTTCATCATGATTCAGATCTCAAATTCCTGCGTCCCCTTTTGAAGATGCGTCGCTAAACCATTCATTTGGCTCTGCCTGCTGTGATGCATACTGTCACATCCTCACTCGCCACTGCAGCGCAGATAGCCAGCCAGCTCGGGCTGCGTGCTGCTCGCCAATCGCGCCGACTGGCCCTGACAAGTGGCCTGTGTGTGCAGCAGCAAACATGCAGGACTCCGAGTGCTGGAGGGAGGGGGAATCGCCATGCTGGGCTTAGCTAGCTATGCAGAATCCTAGCCTTCGGCTATGGATAGTCTGTCTGTTTTTATCACGTGTTTAGTTGCTCATAAAAGCAGTAATGGGAGTGAATAACCTGAACCATGTTGGACACTCGACCCCCCAAAATGTGTCATGAACGTTGGGACAGAGGATTTAAAATGGGGTCCACAAGAAAGGTGAATATGTACCTCAGTCTTCCCTGGAGTGATTATATAACCAGCACCGCTTTCCTCATCTACCTTATTCGTTTATATAATCTCATAAAAATATATATATATATAAATATATATTTAAGCTCTTCCCAGCTCTGTGCTTTAGCAATCCTGGATGCTCAGTTGCCTTGGAAACTAAATTCCCCGCTAGTATTACATGCCTGTGGCTGAGACTCTTACAATGTAACTTTATTTATTTATTTGTTTGTTTATTTCATTCTTTCGCTGTTGGGTGGGAGACAGCCCCGTTCACGCGGTGTAATGAGCCTTCTCCCTCATGCAGGGCTGTTTCTTCAAACGTATACCTGTCTCCGGGAAGCCAGCTGCTCTTAAGACGTATACAGCGGCCGGCATGGTTCCTGCTGGAGAACAATACACATCCGTGGCTTTTGTTTTATTTTACAGCTAACAGACAGCAAAACGACAGGCAAAGGCCCTCCAGGAGGAAGTCGCTCACGATGCAATGCAGCCCTGCAGCTGTCTGTGGCGGGGCAAACGGTCCGCTTGTGTGGGGTGATAATCACAGACAGTGGTTACATTTATAAATATGAGGGGAGACGAATGCTGTGATATTTTGGAGAGCGAGTGGAGGACTTTCCACCCTTCTGCGTTTGGTGACACGGTGACATCACAGGCTTTCATCGGCTTCTCAGGTCACTCCCATTCCAAAGCGGCGTTCCTATGGCAGCATCGAGCATTCAACCCACCGCCTCTGCATACCCTGTGCTTGCCGGCAAGTAGGTTACACTTACAAGCAGTTGGAGGCCCATTTACACGTATTAAACCTAGTAAGGCACTCAGTCATTAACAGTTATTGTATGAGTACTGCCATCCAGGAGTAAGAAAAAAGAAGTATCTGAATTAGAAGTCTAACACAATGCCAGTCGTGTGAACTGACAGCATCTTTGATAAAACACATCGCATGACACCTACGACAGCCGTGAATATGCAGCATGACTTTTCATAGACTTTCTGCCACTTCTTGATTTCTTTGCCTTGTTTATACTGAAAAAAAATACACATTGTATATCCATTGCTTAAAAAAATTGGTTTCCTATAGAATTCACTAAAAGTTTTTTTTTTTTTATGATGGATAAAATTAATAAAATGTGTGACCATCAGACTCCTCATTCTGTCACGTCAAATTGATTAAATGAATAAATTATGTACGTTTCATTAATACAGATTTGCAGAGTTATGCATTCATCATGGGCTCAAATTTAACTAGTCGGGGGAGGTTTAATGTCCTGCGTCAGATAGGATTACAATTTTTCAATCCGAAACAGATGCTTTTAAATGGTCCAAGTCTGCACAACAAATAAGCACAGTTACACATTTATTAATTTCTAAGGAAGCGTCACCATAATCAGTGACGGGTTTTATATTTGAAAAAGATACAGTTAATCTACTATGGTTTTGAGTTGGGGGGGGGGGGGGGGGGGATGGCAGAAATATAATACAAGGAAACCATCAGTAACATTGATAGTAAATAATGAGATGTTGATAGTAAATTCTGACGTGAGTTATTAGTGTTTATTGCTGGCATTTAACGACCATATACGGCAACTGGCATTTCAGTACTGAAGTATACTCATCCAGTACTCAGGGTTGAATATTAACTTCTGAGCTGTGCACCACTATTGGCTGTTTATAATAATACATTGTCAGCTATAATAAATTACTGCACTATAACAACACTGACAGTGATGTCTTTGGCTGTTTCTGCCAGCTGTGGTATTTAAATATTATTCAGCATTACATGAACTTGATACCAAGTTACCCTTGTTTCAAAAGGCTTCATAGGGATTCAATCTCACCCTTAAGAGGTAATGCAACATTATGTACTAAAATTTGCTAATTGCCTTACTAAAGTCTTCGGTTAATCTGATTAAGGGATCCTTGAACTTGGCTTATTCAATACCCTTTGAATTTAACTTGATTTTTTCTTGGCACTACACAAGAGAGCAGTGTCACCCCCCTGTGAGTAAAGGGATTGAGTTTCAAAAGCAACACCTTCTATTTGATGTCAAGATGCAGCCTCTTCCAGCAGTACAACACAGCACTGTCCACATTTTGGTCAGACATGTTCTTCATGCTGCTGTATCGCTCTTTGCCTAACCTCAGTTTCTCACCACCCTGAGAAAACACGGTTTTAACGCTGATGAACGTCCCTGCAATTGTGATCGTCATGCGTTGGCCTTCGAAACCTCCACAGATGCTGCCTCTTTAATTGACTGTGTCCGGGTCTGCTGACGGTAACCTCATATTGCCTCATTTCCCAACAAGTTCATAAAGACAATTTTATGCTAATGTTTTTTTTTCTTTCCCATCCAACCTCAAACTATTTATTATTTTCCAAAATGCATTAAAGAAACAACAGAGTGCGGCTTAATCTAAATAAATTTCCCCTCAGTTGGAAGTAGTAATAATGGTGCACAGGAAGCAATAAACTTTTGTCTGGAAAAGAAATGAGGAGTGTAAATATTCTGTCCGTCTAGGGACTTGACATTGATATGCTCTAACAATGACTCCATGCTTAGCCCCCAAATAAATTAGCGTAATAAGCTGGTTTTAATATCTTAAAAGGGAACACGAAACAGTGTTAGGGAGTACAGTAGTTCCCCATTTTGCAATGGAAAGAAAACACAAAAGTAATAAAGGCTTGTGTTGCACCTCTGTCTCATTTTAAAATGCTCTTGCTCCAAACCAAGAATGGACTATCTGGATAAAACGCGGAGAATATGAGCCCTTTGATTCAGTTCCACAAATTATCCACAGTGATAATGGGCGTGGTGTGCGCCGGTATCTTAGTGTGTCTGCGTCAGATTTTTTTTTCAGTTCCGAGAATTCCTTAGAGAATGCCTTATTGTTTTTTACCCAGTCATACTTTTATTTTGAAATGCCGTGGACGGTCAAAATACAAAAGAATGTGTAAATATATGGTTGGGAGGTAGACTGCATCTCATTTTTGACAATTTATTGAACCAAGGAATTCAGTAACCAAGATATGCACATAATTTCACAATCTTAACTTTTGTAAAGGTGGATTTTGGTTTTTTTTTCCCCTGCATGTTTCATTTGAGTAAACAGACGAAATCTTTGTGAATATTGAACTCACTTTATTCAGCGAGTATAGTGAGACGATCCACTTTTGTAGTAGAGAAGACAATGCTTTCCATGTCAGTAGGATACAGAATTATACTTAAATCTGATGGGTGTGTTTACACCAAAAATTCAGCTATGTACTTCATAAATATAATGCACATGCAGTTATGAAAAATGAATATCCAAACATATGAAAATAGCAAAACAAGTTACATGCGAGTGTGCATGTTGTAGATGTCACAGCATCTTATACATACTGTTGCGACCCAGGAGACAGAGAGACAGACGGTGAAACGCATGGAGGTTGAGCCGTGGTGAGCCAGGATGTCTTTGACGACGGAGACTAGGGAGAATTTCCACCTCCACCTTTCTAATGGCTCAGTCCCTGACGCGGCTGACACTCCTCATTCAGCTCATGGCGGGACCAGTGGGCAGGGGGCCGCCCAGGATTATCCAGAAGGGGGCTGGGGCTCGTGCCACGCCAGTCACATTGTGCCATACGTTATATATCCCCCTGAAGGTCAGAGGCCCTGGTGCCGAACACACACGCATGTACACCACAACAGAACCCACACCCCCACACTCAGTCCCATCCCTAACTGTGGCTGGGGGCCTCCATGATTGTGCTGTTCTGTCGCAGTCAGAGTCGCAGCCCTAAAGGCATGTCGGGAGACGGTGTCTCGACGCTCCCTGCGGTTGGTGCTGCCCCTGAGTCAGGCTCTGATGCAGGGCTGGCTGTAGGTGTGGCTGCTAGTGTGCAGACAGATGGAGTCTCCCAGGGCCCGCGTGGTGCCAACCGATCACGGCGGCCCGCCACATGCCGATGCCCTGGTCCCGTTTGGATCCTGTGTACCACATCAAACAGGCGTGTCACTCCCACACAGGGTCCTTCCGCTCCCCCACCAGCTTGTAGTGCAACCCTTTCCAATGCCACTGGCATGCTGAGGTCCTGTCCAAAGAGAAACATGGCTGAGCTGCAGTGAAGGCTACCTTATACTTCTGCGTCGAGCCGACCCCATAGCCCTACGCGGACCTTATGCCATTGGCTATGGCCTCTGACAACGTGCCATACGCTTCCATGTCACGCCGTGGGGGCGTCCGTGCACGGCTCTGCGGGCACACACCCAAACACCGGAGCGGCATCGTAGCACGCGAGCAAAGCGGAAGATCTGTTTGCATACTTCCGTTTTCGCATTCTGTGTTTGCGAGCCGATGCACGACGACATTCCCCACCGCGAATTTGTCGCCATCTGGCTGTGTTTATAAAGTGGTGATGACGTGTCACATACAGGAATACATTCTCCGACTTTAATTACTCTGTCTTTGATTGGCTCCATGTTTACTTGCAGATATTGGAAGGGAAGTACTGTACATTATCTTGTATACCATTATATTATATTTCCCCCAGTACGTTATATTATATATTACTATATTACATTGCCCCCCATACATTATATTGTATACCATTATATGATATTGCCCCCCCTCCACCCTATACGTTATATTGTTTACTATTATACTCCATATCCCCCACCCACACACATACACACACACGCATATTCTACATGCTCCTATCTTTGTGGGGACATTAGCCCAGCAATGAAGACCTTAACCCCCACCCAGCCCTAACCTTAACCATAAGTAACCAAACAAAATACAAGACTTTTCGTATTTTTGATTGCATTCACAGGTCTTTGTGGGGACCTGAAAAAGATCCCCACAATGTCAAAGTAACAGGTTATATAATTAATGTAATTTAAAATTTGGTCCCCACAATGTACCATAAACATATCCCATCCTTCTCTCATCCCGCTCTGGGATGCGGCATTCCTAGGGTAGCCTCCCTACTCCTTGGCAGGCAGAACTGGCTCAGCTGGAGTCTAGCTCGGTTCCGAGACTGTGGCTTGGTGCATCTCCTCCTCCAGCATCTGGGCCACTTCCTCTGTCACAGACCTCAGATGGACCATATTTGGAATCCAAATGGTTTGGAGGCCCTGGTCAGTCTCAGGCAGTAACCCGGTCCAGACAATGGCCCTATGTTGGGCCTCAATTACGAAGGGCAGACATAGAATCTGCAGATCCCCAAGGCGGCCCATTGGGTAGACCATGGTGAGCTGAAGGGTAACAGGATGGACTTTTCCCAGTTGTCCTTTCCCAGCAGTTCTGGATGGGGTTCCTGACAGTTCTCTGGCACATGGCTGTTTGACTGCACTGCTAGCAGGTCATCTGTCGCAGCTGTAGTCGGTCATCAATGACCCCGTGTACAGTTGCTTGCTCTTCCTCATGGCCCTGGACACCAATTACCCAGAAAGCCTGGGTCCTGGTGGAGATCCCATGGGCCATGTGGAGCAATTCCTCCCGCTCTCTTTCCAGCAGTGCCAGCTCCAGGGTGTAAGATGCTGTGAGATGGAGATGGTGCTATAAGGGCTCTGAGGAGGGGGCCTTTAAGAGGCCCTTGTCATCTTGTCTTCACTCTGGTTAATCTGTATAGGATGTTGGCAGCTAGACACAAGCAGGATTTTTAAAGAGACAATTGAGAATTCACTCCTCTACCCATCCATCCACCTTCTGTAACCATCCTACATGGGGTCATGGGAGGGGACGGGCAGAATAGGATGGGGCATCCACCCATCAGAGGGCACAGTCACACACCATTCACACCTATAGGCAATTTGGTAACTCCAATCAACCTCAGCATGTTTTTGGACTATGGGGGTGGGGGGGGCAGCAGTGATTGGCAGCTCACTTTCATTCCCAGGGTACACAACACCAGCATGCTTGTAAACATTGCGAAAACCACAACTGATTTGTTTTTCGCAACAAGCACAGCAAAGGAAGAAAGAGCAGATTAAAGTTTAAGGAGGGAATCAAATCACATGAGTGAGTCCAAGAACCGGATCTGCCTTCTCTTGTTGTACAGCAAGATGCTTGAACTTTATGTGGTACAGAGACTCTCATTTCCAGTAACCTAAAAAGAAAGAGACTTTTTCTCATTTGAAGACCTCTTTTGTAGTTCAACATTAAAATCCATGGGGCTCAGTGGAGACGCAGATCAGAAGTCTGCAGCTGAAGTGGAATGAGAAAAATACGCTTTACAAATCACAGCATAAGCTTGCAAAATAAAATGATTCACGCTTGCTGGCCTGATCAGTACAGAAGCCTGTGTACCCTTAATGTAAAGTCTCACTCAGCACAGATCTTTGGGGGAAAAACTAGATTCGGTACTCTCAGGAACAATAGCATTGTATTCCCCGGACAGCCCTGTCATTTGGTCCGGCTATCTAAACTCTACTCGTGTCACACTCACTAACTATGTACTGGAAGGATCATCTGGAAATTAAATAGCTAAAAATGTGTTTTTACTTGAAAGTTGTGAGTCCTTGTTGTAGTTTGTAGGTGTTAAAGTATACATAGAACTGTCTGGCAGAGAGCTGGAAGGGAGCAAAAAATGTGCACTGTCTGGCGGGGAGCTGGGGGGGAGCGAAAATGTGGGCTGTCTAGCAGGGATCAAAAATGTGGACTGTCTGGGGCTCCCCAAGGACCAGGTTGGAAAACACTGACAGAAGGGGAGCAAGTGAGGGAAAAACAGAACTGTGGGTTGTTGCGTTGGGGGCAGATCTGTTTTGAAACTGCAAGCTTCACAGTATAAATGATAATAGTAAATGATAGTTTATTGAACACTGTGGGGAAATTTTCTTTTCACCTCCCCCCAACTTTCTCTCTGCCGGTGAGAGCAAGCTGGCTGCAAAGGACAATCACCCATGCTACGATTATATAATTCCTTGGTAAGACCCCACCTAGAATATTGTGTGCAGGTTTGGTCACCATACCTTAAGTAGGACATTGCTGCCTTGGATAAGATGTAACGTAGGGCTATGAGAATGATTCCTGGTCTTAGAGGAATGTCTTATGAGGAGAGGTTAACTGAGCTGAATCTGTTCAGCCTCGAGCAAAGGAGACTAAATGGGGACATGATCCATGTATATAGGATTCTAACACGTCTGGATGCTGTTCAGCCAAATGGCTACTTCAATATTAGTTTAAATACTAGAACTCGTGGCCATAAGTGGAAATTAGCGGGAGAACATTTTAAAATGAATTTGAGGAAGCAATTCTTTACACAGTGTGTAGTCAGAGTATGGAATAGTCTTCCGGCTAGTGTAGCGCAAGCTAAAACCCTGGGTTCCTTTAAATCAGACCTGGATAAGATTTTAACAACCCTGAGCTATTAGTTAAGCTCTCCCCAAACAAGCTTGATGAGCCGAATGGCCTCCTCTCGTTTGTAAATTTCTTTTGTTCTTGACTGTTGTCTCTTTTCCCCCTTCCCTTTGCTGCTACTAAGCAGTACTGTTCAGTTTAGGGCAATCTGTCTCAAAATGTAACCATTTTTGGTTCCTTCCTCTTACAATGGCTGTGCAAAGTTCGAGAAAGATCCGTCAAACAATTTTTGAATTATTGGCTCACATACCAAAGTGTCTGCTAAAACCATACAGTACGTATTCCCCCAAGGCTGAGGAATACAATAATAACAAAACGCTTCAAATATAGAACAAGAAAATTGGAGGACATACTGTATTGCAGTACCATCTTAGCTAATGAGTTTCAGATTTGAAATGACTTTACTCTGAATTTGGCCTTTAAAAAATTCTGCCTCTACATGCTACTTGGTGCCTGGGGGTTTAATTAAAAGGCAATTTTGGAGGCAAACAAAACTTTTAAAAAAATCTGAAACAAAAAATAGTTTTGGATACATATAGAAAATTCAAAATGACTGAAATTTTTTACCATAATTTACTGTCTGTAACACATCTTAAAGGTGTTAAAGGTGATTGTCTGCGTTACCTGCACTTGTGAAATTTTATTTTTATTTTAATTAGCATCTGTCGTATTTCAGTGTCATAAGCAGGCTTTCATCCCCGTGACACACATTCTTCCTATAAATGACTGCTGGAGTCCGCCTGGGATCAGAAGGGCACTGGTTCAAATCTCATGGTTGGCAGAATAATCTCACTGTTGGGCCCTTGAGCAAGAACCTGACCCTGTTTTGTCAGTGGTACTTCGCTTTGGATAAAAGCATTTACTAAATAAATAAAAATGTAAATGATGGTTACCCCCTACTACCCTCTATAGCATGTGTAAGGAGATCAATATGTATAAAAATGTCTAACGTGATATATCCCAAGGACTAAAGACTCCATTTCTACGAAACAAGATGCCTTCAACCGAAAGAAGAGAATATGAAGTATTAAATAGCTTATCTCGGTGACTCCAACCTCAGGTGAACCCTTTCCAATGGTTGATGGCAGTTAGCTTTCAGCTCCTAAGCAAGAAAAGCTGCTCTAACACATACAGCTGAACTATGGGCTTCGGGAGAAATTCTTTAATCTCCTTCTATGACATTATGGCTCATAGTGAACCCCATTTAATGGCCTGGGGTACATGATACAGACAAGGAAATAAGGAGAATCAAACCTTATTAATTTCTATGCCAAAGAGCTAAAAAAAAATGCTGTAGTAAAGTTGAAACAGTGAGTGAGTGTAAAAACAGCACAAGCAACAGCAACAAGGTAATATCCAGATGAAGAAAGTGGTGAATTTTTGATCAAAAACATCTTTAGATTGTTCCTCCTACTGTAAGTAATATCCGTACTGATTTTCTTGGGGGTGAAAGAGGTATTCTTAGAGGGGGAGGGGCAAAGCCTTGGCACATTGATCTGCTAGACAGCCTTCACGTTTGTGCACCGGTGTAATTGCGGCGACACCGGACGAGGGGTCAGTGACAGCGGTGTGACCATGGGCAAGGCGGGAGCGAGGCTACCCTGCATCTTATATTCTCTCACTTACCATATGAGGGACTCGGGAAATGCAGGATCACCCCGCCCACCACCGTCCTACCACTGTTCTTCACAAGAGGTATAACTGAGGTTTAAAAATATGGACTTAATATCCAAGTGATATGGGTGTTCACATTAAAGTCAGTTACTTAGCAGTATAATTTAAACCTGCAGTATTCCAGTGGTTTTAAAAAAGAGCAATTTTGATGTCATTGACGTCATTTTTTTCCCCAAACAGTTCCCTTTATTCTCTTTATCTCCCTTATCTTCTCTCTTTATCTTTCACAGTAAGGAACATTCTCATGGCTCACTTGTTAAGGGCTTTCAACACCGTGAATCACTCGCCCGCTACAGAAATACCCCACATGTCTGTCACCGATTCGTCAGGATGTCGATCAAAGCGTGAGGCTGCTGAAATGATGAAAGTAGGTCTTAGCCTAACATAAGCGAAGCCGTGTGCAGATTTCCAGCAAACGCAGCTCATGTCAGAGACCAGTAAAGCCTAAACGGGAGTTAAGGACTGAGAGAAATGTGTTTGATGTTTACCCTAAAACTTTCTTTAAAACTTGGAAGTTGTGTTACAAAATATGACTCCGCAGCTTAAAAACCGACATCAAAAAAGAGAGATGTGGTTGATAAGATTTTAGTTATTCCTCTCCAGATAATATTTCATTTTAATATTCAGTGAAACAGACCAAATCACAAGGGCCTGCAGTTATTTTGGGCTGAGACTTGGAGATTTAGGTCTTGCTGTTCAGGGGAAGCAGAGAGACTTGCATAGGAGTATCTTGATGATATGCCAGAGTGAATTATAGCGTTAAATAACTCATCGTGTCCACAGGGCAGATTTAAACATCGTGCCTAAAGTTCTGACATTTAAGAAGCGTAAGGAGACACCTACAAAAGCAAGTGAACGTCTCCCATTAGAAAGAGCAGCAAGGTGAATACAAAATATATAATATAATATATTTTGGCAGTTTAAATGATAAGCGACATATACACAGTAAAATGTACAGCATAATTACAGCAATATGAAGTTTGTCTAGGAATAAGGAAGGATAAGAATAAGGAGGAGCTCAAGTGATAAAAATGACAAATTTTGAATAGATAAGAGATATTTTGAAATGTAAATAAATGTGTGCAGTTCATCGGATGACAAGGTGCCCGGTTCAGAGGAGGGATGGGTGGTAGATCCAAAATTAAGTTGATATTTTACAATTTGCTGTTTAACTGGCTGGTCAAGCTCCCATTTGAGGTGAGATTCTCCCGAGAAGGAATATATGGCATTTGAGCTTAACCTTCTCCCCAACATTTGGCCTGTGTGGTCCATTGTCACAACATCAATGGGCCACAAGAGGAAATGAGCATTTCAAAGCCCCATTGGTATTTAATTACTATTTCAATTATCCACAGGTTCATTTTATCATTCAATGGGTTTTCCTATACGATTTCTATTAGCAATCCAATTATTAGGCATTGTTTCATGCTGGGGTGCTCAGACGGGAAGCTCATCTGCTCATGGGGGATAGACGGTCTTTACCTGCTGACTGTGTTAGGGTTACTTCATGCCAAGCAGCTATGTTTTATACTGAGCTCTCTTTCATTTTGTGCATGTTTCATTCTCACATTATCTCTGGCAGGGTGAATATGTACATGATGTATGATTTTAGATCCAGACAAGAAAACATTTATCATGAAGTGGGGGGATGTGGATTTTACTGTCATGGGGAGGACTGGAAGCAGCTGTTCCGCAAAGCTCATTAATTTAAAACAAAAAAAAAAATAAAAGTTTCTCCATCACTTTCTTTCTTTCTCTTTTGACAGACAGTAATTACAAAGTAGAAAGGATTACAAACATCTGTTTTTTGCTCAGTACCTTTGTATGTGTTGTGCATTGAGTGTTTTTATCTGTTTTTTCTGATATCTGTGGGGATTGGCAATGAAATTGTATAGAACGCTAGCAGTGAAACACTTTTATAAGCCAGTAAATCCTTCACTGACTCACTGGGAGATTGCTGCGATTTTAATGACGTGAGAGCCGGGGAACATACCGTCTTGTCGAATGCACAATATTATCATCTATATATGCCTGACAAGGGTCCGTACAAGCATTTATTTTTTCAGGATTACAGTCTGTAACTTTGAGAGCTGTGAAAGGTTAGATGTTTGCTTAATGGCCTAAAGGGATACGCCCCTCTGTGCAAGAAGCAAAATTCTTTATCTTCAAAAATTATAATAATTCATGTTAATTTATCACTGTGATACAGAACTCGGGAGTGAAATTTAGGGGAAAAAAGATTCGAACAATTTTGAACAAATTTTTTGTTGACTTAAATTTTTAAGCTTACTTATACTAAATAGGTAAGCTGATTCTGAAAGTGCAGTTACTGTAGTTTTCTTCTATAATGTCAGGGTTTTTCTCTACTGCTTATATTAGTGCGATTACTGTAGTGTGGGTTTGTATAGGCTATTCATTTACGTGCAAGACAGTGAGGTTGTGTGCTGCTTTACATAGTGAATAAGCAAAATCTATTTTTCTACTTACACACATTTCCTTTCTTTCAGATCATGTCTGGCTCTGCTGTTTCAAGTCTTCAGTCTTTTTCTAATGCCACTTTTATGATCTTTAACATTTAACATGCTAACTGAGGCCTGTAGAGTCTGAGATGTAGCTCTTGGGTTTTTTGCAATTCTGCGGTCTGACCTTGTGGTTAATTTGCTAGGATACCCACTTCTGGGAAGATCGGCAACTGTCTTGAATGTTTTCCACTTGTGAATAATCTTTCTCACTGTAGAATGATAGGCTTCAAATTGTTTGAAAATGACCTTATGACCCTTCCCAGATTGATGGGCAGCAACAATGCAACTTCTGCATGTTGGCTTAGTTTTCAATACGTTAAGAATGACACAGTGTAATACATCATGTTTTGTTTTTCATCTGAGGTCGTATTTACCTAATTTTAAGATCTGCTAAGGACTAGATGATTTTTTATTATGTCCGGATATGTAAAACCTTAGACTGGGTACGAATGAATCCATCCATCCATCCATCCATCCATCCATCCATCCATGCGTACAGTGCAGTACAGGGCCACAGAAAGCCTGGATCTGACGTCAATTAGCACTGGGCACAAAGCACAAACTTCTAGGATAAGATTTTAAATACCTGAATGTTATTTTTTTCTTTTCTTTTAGAAGGAAATATTTATCCCAAAGAAGACAAACACTTTCAACACTTCAATCAATAGCAATACTTTCCAGCTTCATGAGAAGTACAACTAAACCAATTTGTTTGTGCAAAGCACCAGCCCCGGTAGCTGATCAAGGGGGATTAGTGTGAGGGTGCAGTGTGATTATTTCTCATGGTGAAATGATTACCTCTGAATTGTGCTGTTTACCGCACAACTGCCCCCGGGGAGATGGACTGGATGACAAAGGGCCTGATGCCTCACTGGTCTGGTAATGAGCTTGTCAACTTGTCACAGTTTCTAAGGGACGGTTCCCCTGTGAACAGTGTAAGGTTCGTGATTGGCTAGAGGAGACCGGGCATGGGGGAGCTATCTGCTTGTTTGAGGAAGGAGGCCGCTTTCCTTATTAGTGGGAATTGTTGATTTCTTGCACAGTTTGCAGCACAGATCAACTCTGTATTTGAACTAGAATTTACATTATACATTTACATTAGAACTTTTATGCTTAATACCTACAATGTGAGTTTTTTGTGGGAATTAATTATTTAAATAATATCATGAAGCATTGTTTTCAGTACCTGGAAGTGAGTAGAAAATTCAAACTGTATATTCTTTATTTTTTTAAGACATTTACAGTAATACAGACATTCTTAAAATTCAGTTTATTAGGACATGCCCGTTGCAGAGAATCTGAAACACCCTGTCTTACGTATAACTGATATACATGGTCTTAATGGTGTGTAAATGTGTATGATCAGTTTATACATGTCAAAAATACAATGTTATGTATTTTCAGTATAATGCACTATGAATATAGTCAAGGCATTTGTGTTTCTCTATGACCCCCCTCCCATTTTACCAAGACCCGCTTATCGTTGTTATGATGTAACTCTAGTGTTTTCGGACTCACTGATAGATCTCTAAGATATTCTGATGATTATGCTCTGAAAATAGCACCGTTGAATATTCAACATTATGGTAATACATGACAGATGTGGGATGTACATGATAAACAGTTGCAATCAGGACACAATATATCAAAGCAAACTGTTCTTAAATGGGACAAAGATGCCTTCCACAGATGTGAAGGACATATATAAAAAATGAAGAAATAAACACACATGGGAAGAGCAGGACAGTCCATCCTCCCCACAGCAAGCAGGTTTGTTATCAGACGTCATCAAACTTCAAACATCGTTTTTCTCTTGTGGCCTATCAACACCCCTGAAACTGAGGAGAATTTAATTAAATAAAATAATTCCGTGCTGCCTTTACGAGTGTGTGTGTGTGTCTATATATACTGTGTATATATATATATATATATATATATATATATATATATATATATATATATACACACACACACACACACACAGATGGGTGACAACTGGATCAGAAATACCTCTGTCAAACGACCTACGGACAAAGCGTGTCTTTATACCGTCAACAAAATGAGGCAGAAGTGGGATAAGAGTCACTCTTCCCAAGTTACCCTGTCATTTATTAAAATGATCAGCAGTGGCAGTATTTTTAAATTTAAGAGAAACACATCAGACTCCTTTCAGCATAAGTCTGCATCTCAGATTCTTAGAAGGAAAAGGAAGTTTTTGGATTTTAGTTAAAAACTGAGACTTTTACAGATTAACTGTTTATTGGCTTTAGATGTAGCAATATAATGCTGTGTATCAGAATGCAGGCTTTTTTTGCGAGATTAAAGAGGAGAACTTCCTTTAATGGAACGAGCCTTTTGCCTTTTCCTGTTTTTCATTTTAATAAAATTGAAAGTGGCAGCATTCATAAAAGAGGGATTTCTTTAATGGGGGAGGAAAGATTACAAACGACCTGAACAGAAAACTGCCATGTGTTACCCTAGAAAGCATCAACCCACTCCTGCTTTATTTATCCTGGCAAAGAGTATTGTACTTTAATTTAATATTATTTAGTATTTTAATGCAGGAATAAAGGCTGAATGATATACTGATGTATATGATTCCAAGTCAAAGGAAAGGAATATTAATCTTATTGCTGAGACGAATTACCATATAATAATTGTACTTCACCTGTAAATACTGAAGCATTGTCCTCATTCTCATTTTTTGTTCCTGGTTTATAAACCAGTAGCCATTGTATAAAAGGACAAATTTCCTCATATTCAGTCATATGTAAAATTACTGAAAAAATACAGTAAAACATTTTAAATACAATTAGTTGAATAAACTGGTTAAAAACAAGAGATATTATGAATTATACACTTCTCATGCATCCTGAGAATTGTGTGATTTTCTCCAACTGGTTAAAACTGCCATTTCATTCTAATTGGGTTTCATATGGTACACATGTGACAGTTTGGTACAAATTCATCAAATTTTAGAATGAAGAAAAAATATACTTTCTTATTTTCAATAACATGTGTTGCCCTTGAAAGGCTCCATTCATCTTTCTTCCTCTTTCATTGTAAATTATGAAGCTACACTAATTGTTTTCTATTTCAGTTTGCTATGGGAATATAGACTTTGTAAGTGTCGATTGCTCAAGGGCTGTGACCACCACTTTAGACAAATGATGTTGCGTTCTGTTTGTGATCCAAAAATGTTTCATTATTTCCTGCTTTATAATAGGAAAAGTCAAAGTTAATCCATTAGCTACCTTTGTGGGCAAGCATTTATGTTTGACACGTGAGTGTGTCAGGTCCGATACTGAAATAAGGTCTGGCCTACAATAGAATAATTTATGCATGATTTTCATAATTTCCACATAATTTGGCTCTTACACATCCATGGATTTCTTGAATGATTCTTTTTTTCACATAAAAATGATGTACCAGCACTCTGCTATTGTTTTAGTAGGTAGCTGACATTTACAGCATACAAACATGCTATAAGGCAGACACTTAACCCCTGCCTGACATTGCATTAAGGAAGTTACGTGACTTGACAACAGAGGGCACCGGTGGTCTGTAACGGCATTAGGACGACACAGCGTTGGCCAGACCAATCAGCCTGACCTTGGCACAGCGTGGAAGGAAGCAATGTTTCAGTGGTACTAGAGAGTGGTGGCCGCTCTCTGCTTCTGATCAATAGGCCTGCTAAGAGAACGAGGGCGTGATGCTGGGTCACAGCGCCCATTCAAGCGGCACAGCTGGGGAAAGTGAACCTGCTTCCAGCATGCTTGCCCTGCTGGGGAATCCAGTTCCTCACTGCCTGGCTCCTTCTGTCTGGAAAATTTCCAGAAAGGCTGCATGTGGATTTTTAAAAAGTTATTTTCTTGATGATTAACTTAACTTTGGTGTTCTTTACAAATGCTTAGGATCATCACATTACTTATGTGTAAGACACCTATGTGCATCACTTGTAAGCATTACTGGATAGGAGAGCCAATCGAAATAAAGTGCAGATGAACAATAACATCAAAAGCGAAGATTATGATACTTGGAAAGAAGATGCTTCAATAAATGAGTGAACCGCAAACAAACAAGAACATTTAAGGTTACGATACTTGAGACTGTATAAGCAGCTTTCTAGAATACTTCACTCTGTAAAAGGAATGTAACACACATCCCACCTGCTCGCCATAATCTTCTGTTGTCACTGTGAAAATATGAAAAAGAAGCTCCCATCTGATTAGATGATTTGTGACAGAACTGGTTCCTGTCTTGCCTTGTTCAGTCCGTCTTCTCTCTGTTTGGCCAGCAGGTGTCGCTGGTCATCCTCGTTCCTCTATGTTTCCCCAGATTGGCCTTGTTCTGTTCCCTAGTGTGTTCCCATGCTTCATGGACTGTTGTGTGGCTGAATGGGCTAAGCATAGATCTGAGAACTGTGCTACCCTACCTTCATGAGTTCAAGGCCACGTTGGATATTTTGCGTTTTGTTTCACCCTTGTTAGTTCTCGTGTTCATGTTATTTCTCCCGATTTTTCTTTTTCTGTCTTTGTTTTCCCTGTGTTTAGGTTTGTAATCCCAGTTCCTCCTAGTGTCTGAGTCTCAGTTTTGTGATCATGACCCTCCCCTGTGTCTTGTTATTCATAGTTCCTGGTGTTTGATTAATTGTCAGTGATTGTCATCTGTCCCTTGTCTAGTCTTGTTATCTGTGTATACTCAGTTGGACATGCTGAATGTGTTTTGATCCTGCGTAGTCCCTGGTTGTGGTTCCCAAACGTGAGCGTTTAGCTTTGCTTTGATTAAATTTTCATTTTGCCTACCTGGCTGTGTTTACACCCATCATGCTCCCTTTCGTTTCTGGCTTCTTTTGTGTTCAGTTTTATAATTAAAGTTTTCCTTTTTTTCTAATCTACACTGGGACCATCATCCATCATGCCCAGCTGTGACACTCCAGCTGATATTGAGCAAAGGAAATCATGAACTCTAGCATGAATATTGTACCATTGACCACGAATCAGCTTAAAAAATGCTACTTGTTGGAGATGTTGATTACATCATGGCCCCATGACGTTTCTGTGTCATTTGTTGCAGGACAGTATTATGACTGCATGCTATCTAAAGACACAGGTAGCATGTTAACATTTTCAACCCCAACAGCTCAATTGAAGCTCTAATGAAGGATTGTAAGCATTCTATTACAAGATAAATGTATACTTTGCTATCTGCGACTCATGCTCATTTCATAAAGTGGTCGTCTAGTGATGGGAAAATTTGGATGTTAGAAATAATTATGGGGATAAAGAAACTTATATCGAGTCCGATTTAAGATCAAGACCTTGAATGATAAAGTCAGAGTCAAGATCAAGACTCTGGGAGGGTTGAGTCAAGGTTGAGACGTTGAGGAGGTCAAGACCACGAAAATGTCAAGTCCATTTTCAAGACGTAGAACAACATAACCAACACACACTGTAACCAGGGTCCTATAATCCGAAGGTACTGGACAAGTCATGTCCTATATTTTCCTTCACGCATCCTGTGTCGATTCAAAAAGGGACACAACATTTTATTATTCATTATGGGATGACCTGTGGTAAATCTACTCAGTCTTTTTCCCCTTCAATGTTACAAGCTTTGTAATAATTTTACAAGCTCTGTAATGTTTTTGACCAGTCAGGATGAAAAACAAAAACAGAGAAATGATTTGTGGTATCGCCTGAGTACGTTTGCTTTACTGCTAGCGGAAGCTGATAACGTAATGCACGATAAGGCAAAACAATCAAAGTACTCATACAAGCAGTATATAAACCGGAGTTAATACCTGCGTAACTCATCAGAGCTTCTGGGGAGAACTCACCACGTGAAACCTAAATGGTGATCACACACATTCTTATTTGAACAATAGCCACTGAACCGAGCTTGCTGTACAGCAAAATTTGCGAATGGACCTGGTTTTTAAAGGGAATAGGAGATGGCACTCTGATTGGTTCATAGTATGTTACGGCAAACACACACGACCAATCACCAGACTAAGTACAACCCTTCTGTATATGCTTCTGGCACTGCGACCATTTTTCTGCTGTTAAACTACCAACTTAACGTGATTGTCCCATATAGTCAGTCACTGACTGCTTTCACTTACTTCCCATTGCTTACTTTATCAGCTCCGTCTGGGTTAAATATGTTTTCGGTTAAGTATCTGTGAATAGAGTACAAGTGCATTTTAGTGCACCATGGTGTGTTGCAAGTCTTTATCAAAGAAATGGCCTGCAAGTACTAATTTTAAAAAAGGATCACTTGATGCAGGGTTAGCTTGCACTAAATAATTTTTCGGTTGCTGTCAAATGTGTTGAGTACAAGGAAATTGAATTTGACTCATTTACAAGTCTTTCACAGCTTGGAATTACACTTATTTATCAATGTGTGAATCTTATTGCAGGAGATTTGTCTGGGCAGTCTCACAATGTTTTAAAAATCTTAACCTAAAAAGCTAACATGTGAATTTTTTCGTACAGATTCATAAAATTCATTTCAGTTTTACAATGCAGATTTTTATGGTGAATCTGCTGATGCAAAATGGCAGGTCGAATTATCCTTCCCTCTGAATGTGTGTCTTCTATCCCTGGTTATCCAGTACAGTTTTTTAGTCTTAGTTAGTTAGTTTTATAAGTTCACGGCATGGGATCCATTGGCTAGGATGCCAGTCCATTGCAAAAATAACTTTTATACTATAAATATTTTTTATAATTAATGATTAATACAATACCAGATATCTGAAAATACACTATATGGACAAAAGTTTTGGGACACCTGGCCATTACACCTACAGGAACTTTTATGGCATCACATTCTAAACCCACAGGCATCAATATGGAGTTGACTACTTTACTAGTGATATATAGTAACATGAAAAATATGAAAACAATGACCTTATCGTTTTATTATAAATTTATAGCATAATTTGCCGGCAAACAAAAATTATACAAAATATTAACCTTGTTTCTTTGAGCTAGTTTGTGCATGCACACTGCGCTATTCCCTAACTCCAATCTACACGCCAAGGTCTCGAAACAAACCGTTATACATTAAATGTAGAATGCTGCACTGTTTTCGAACCCTAGAACCAGAGGTTTCACTACACAGTTAATCATCCACAAAAGGCAATTATCTGCTCTTGTCATGTTGAATACTATGTGAAAAAGATAGGAGACAAAAAGCTTTGAAATAGTTAGGATTTAAACAGCCAGCCGATTGTTTCACTGTGCTGTTCAACATTCTGGTCACTTCAGTCAAAAAAAAAAAAAAAATGAAACCTTTCAAACTCGCAGCAAAAGCGTCACAGAGGACGGCTCCTTGTCGGGCAGCTATGCTTTCCCCAGGCACTTCATTTCAAAATGGGGGGGGGGGGGGGGGTCAGGAGGCAGAAATGAAAGACACAGTGATCTGTCAGTCTCGTGTGACTTAGGGGGCCTTCGCCAAAAGTGAACACTAACCTCTTTTTCCACCCCTATCTGTGTCTGTGCCTTCATTTGCACAAGACCCCTCCTGCCAGCCAGGCAGTTAGAAAGGTGGCAAAGGAGAGAGAGAGAGAGAGAGAGAGAGAGAGAGAGAGAGAGAGAGAGAGAGAGAGAAAGAAAACAAGGAAGTGTAACCAGAAAAAGTGTGTCCTAGTTTGAGTAGCTCCCTCAGTCTTTTGTTAAGCCAAGAAAGTAAAAACATTAATAAATTAGGCAATCAGTCTTAACTGTCTTTGTTATTTAGCCTCATGTCTCACTTTGATCAAATGAATGGATGCCAGTTAATTTAAATTAAACATCAGCGAAAGGGCAAAACATCACTAATGTATGAAAGTCTAATAAACATCTTAACAAACATTTAAATAAATTAGCTGAGGAAATGGCTTTATGCTCCTGTAAAGATTGTTTTTAATCTTGAAATAAAATTCTATATGAAACCTTACCTTTCAGACAGAGCGTGTCTGTGGAAGCGAAATAATCCTATTGTTCTAAAAAGGGTTATATTTTTATCCAGTATTGTGTTGTGTAAAAAGCACATTTTCAGTGTCTGTTTATTGAAGTTTATTGGGCTTTGGGGAAGTGCATTAAACCGCGCTTTTGAATCCTTGGACTTTGACTTGGCTCCTAAAGCTGCAGAAGCTCACACTCTAACAGATTTAGCCGCGGCGTCATTAGGGAATACAGCAACAACGATGGCAGCAACTTCTCAAATAAAATGATTTTAAAAAAGCGGCTTGCCTGTAATGGACACCTGATATTCAACCAAGTGATCAACTCTGAAAGATGGTGTAAAAGCCCCAGAGGAGACTGACAGAGCCTGTCCCACAGCCAGGGGAAGAACAACAAAAGCAACTGTGGAATGAGCGTGAGCCCTGGCTTTGCACATCGTAATCACGCTTTGCAGCATCTGTCCCTTACGATTCCTGCTCACTAAAGTTGCAATGCAAACACACAAGGGTAGCAAAAATTCAGACATTGTAGACATGTGATGTAATGTTGATTTGCACATGTACTGCAGCACTTGTAAGCAGTTAAGGGGCAGAACGCCTATTAGCTCAAGTTTGCTGCTTTTTCCGAAAAAAAAAAGAAAATATCTGCTAATGCTCTTGCCACTCAGTTTCCCTTATTGTGATGCATCCATCCATCCATCCATTTTCCAAACCGCTTATCCTACTGGGTCGCGGGGGGTCCGGAGCCTATCCCGGAAGCAATGGGCATGAGGCAGGGAACAACCCAGGATGGGGGGCCAGCCCATCACAGGACTATTGTGATGCACTGTAACTTAATTGCATCAATGCTATATTCAAATCTTGAATGAATTTAAAATTGCTTGATCAATAGATTTCAATGTATAGTACTTATTGCTTTTGATACTTAAATACTGTTAAACTTTTTTTTTTTTTTTTTTTTACTTTTTAAAAATTTTTCGTAAACAGTATTTTACTGGATGACATTTACCTGAGTAGCAATTTGGTGAGGTATCTGAACTTTTATTTAAGTATGAAAACTGAGTACTTCTCCCAGCCCTGAAGAATGCCTGCAGTGCTGACCAGAAGGAGCTCCAATTTCTAAGCAAGCGGCGAGCAGCAGTGTTAAGCTCTCTCTCTGTTTGGATGTTCAGCTTTTGGCTATGGATTTTGGAATGGGTCAATACAAATATTTGTTAGAACGGTTTCTCCGGGGGATAAAGAGAACAGTCTCTAATGAGCAAGACCAAGGTATCAATGAAGAATACAATACAAGTAAAAAACTAAATTTAGCTGGTGCAAGCATTTGAGTGGCCATTTAGGAAATATTTCTTTATGTCTTTTGTTACACAAGCGTATGAAATGTATGAATTTGCTTGTGAAACTTTCACACACACACACACACACACACACACACACACACATCAATACTGCGGAAAACGTACACGTATATATTTGCAATATAGGTATTTCACTATATAAGGAAGGAGGTTTGTAAATGACGTCACTCTGTACTGCCCACAGAAAACAGAGACCGGCATCCGCCATGTTGGTGCATTTCTTGTCTGGTTGGAATGCCTCTGTTTCTGCAGGTTTTTCTGTGTTTGTTATGGTTGGGTGTGCTGTTTTTGGCTGCAACAACAACAGCAAAGTATTCCAAAAACTAATTAGGAATCCAAAAACAAACAAAAAAGTGATCCAGAGAGTTGAGATGAAGTTTTATCATATTTTATATTGTTGAGTACAAACAACAGCATCTCAAAAGCGGCTCTCACTGAGAAGAACCTTACCGCCAGAATTTGTGGATATCACTTTGTCAGTGGTAAGAATAACGCTAAAATCACTTAGTGTTTCTATGGTTACGTAGATAGCAGTACTGATATTTGTTAGCTGGTGCTTTTTAGCTTATTTTTTGTTATCATGCTAACACGACTGCATCTCACAATCCCTATTCTATTTCTGGTTGTGACTGAACATAATTTTATGGCTTTTTGTGACACATTATGGTTTGGTTATAAAAATATGAAGTGGTAAGATCAGAAAGGCCAGTCTTGTCCTTTCACATTAGGCAAACCAGCCACTTTGCGTGAAAGAGGCAACATTGACTGGGCACCAACTGTGAACACAGGACACAGCAGCCTGTCAGCATCACAGACATGAAAAGAGAAACGTAAAAAGAAAGAGGTGCTCAGGACAGGCCCTTCAACCATATGAAAGCCACACGTCCAGGGATGAGTTGTGCTGCGACCATGGAAATCCCATGAAATAGGTACTTTAACAAGTATGTCAGACATCCTGCCCTGAAGTTGTTACTGTAAGTGCTAAGGTGTTTTTTGTTTTTGTCTGTACATTGATTTCATTTTCCGTTTTTCCACTCTAGCATCTGATGCCATGGACCAGGAAAATATTTCTCTCCATCCAACACTTTCCACAGGTGCCAAATTCAAGTGCAGTTGAGATGCATCAGAATGATGCTCTTCTAGATCAAGGTACGATGCTTTTCTTTGTGACAAAATATCAGTCACTTGGTGTCGTCCCTGACTTACAAATAATTGTCTATATGTCTTTGCTGGGTCTGGGGATGTCAGCTCCACTCCAGATGATCCAGAAACAGGGGTAGGATGCCAGACTAATCTGACTGTGCATGATCTGTTAGCCATGGAACCATACATCAGGTCTATGATGTGTGAGCTAGAGTGTTAACGGTAGGATCATGTAAAATAATCTGTCAGAAGGCAACTTCCGGAACAACGATGGAAAGATGCAGGTTTACCAGGCTTGCCAATGTTTTTTCTCCTAACCCAGATTTTAGAGCTCTGTGCCCAGTACATATCAACAAGAATGTGAAATGCTCTAACTCCATTCCAGAAGGTTTAGCTGGTCTGCGTCTGAATATGCCTCTTCAGAAACTGGCATTCTGTGAATTAAAATTGGGTGCGTGCAGATTATGTGATAAGTGGGTAGACATCTTAGACACTTGCTCACATCTTGTGTGGTCCTGTACATTTGGAAATGCCAAATGTAAAAGAGGGAGACACCGAGGCTTAGGTCCCCTATAGGCCTTGCTGTGAGATATCCGTCTGTCTATTGCTCCACTTCAGTGAGAGTTTTCCGGAACTTTAAAAATAACATTACACAGATCGACGTGACAGCTTAATGTTACTATTATATGATGAAATTAAAATCACACAACATATACAATAATATATGATGAATGATAAGCTAAGTCATTATTAGTTTTACTTACCCATGAATACACCGAAATATTTCATCCACGATTTTTGTCTTCAGTTCTTGTACCCAGACAGAAATGAAGAAATTACAAGCCTGCAGGTTTTGAGTCGCCTTCATTTGCTTCAGTAGTATGGATGTGTGTATTTGACATATACAGTACGTGTGAATTATCAGCATTATGTGTGTGTGAGTTTTCAGTATTACGGATGTGTGTGAACATTTCACTTGTGACTGCTTAGGTATTTCATATGTGGTTGTGTAATAAAAATCTAAAATATTTGCTAAACATCCCCTCATATAAGCAGGTAAAGACACTCCTCTGGAGGATGGAAATGCAAATTACTGTCTCGATATGCTCACTATGATCAACTGTGATCTTGAATTCAAAGGTGCCATCTATAGAAATATTCACTGCCGAGTACAATCGTGTGAACAGAATATGTGCTTGTGTATAAGTTTAAAGTAATGCATTGGAAATTTACGCTGTTTGTAATTAGGAAAATGTCGACTGGTGCCTGTATTTGAACTAAAAATGTCTGAGTTTTCCACTTTATTATAGCAATGTAATTTATTACAGCAATAGGTTTAATATCGCAAAACAATTTTTAATATCTCACAGAACAAGACAATTACATAAATTATATTTTACAATTATATAAAAAATCATGATAAAACATTAATGAGGATATAAAAATTATTAGTATATACTTCTTTATAGCAGAGAATCTTTGAAGTGACAAACAGTATCAGCGGTTGACAACGATTCCAATGTTGGCGGCTGGCGTTCGACTTTTGCCAGTTAGCGTGCAAAATTGATTGGGACTCTGCGTTATTTATGCTTGCTGGCAGCAACGTCAGATCTGTGCGAGGCAACGCTTAAGTAGAGCTGGTGCTAATCAGTTATGATTAATGGACTATGGGAGGGAAGTCATGCGCTCTCTATAATGGGGATGAACCACGGCCTCCCACTCCCTCACAAGATAGGCTGAACTGGATGGCCGGCAGGAAGCCATCATCATGCAGTAGCAGGTCTGAATGACAGGGCTCACTACAACAGAACAACAAGTCAGGCAGTGTCAGCACCTAATCTTTCCTTCTCCAAAACACAAAGAACCTTCCCTCAGCCAAAATAATCCAACAACATACAGTATAAAAAAAGTCTTCAAATAGCCCCTGCTAATACTACTAGCAAACATTCTCCCCCACAAACTACATTTATCCATCCATTTTCTTGCTCACAAACGTATAAAAAGAAATAATGATAATAATTATTATTGTCATTATTATTATTATCGAAAGTAAGAAACCAATCTGATTTTCCATCATGATTTAGCCTGAGAAATCGTGAAAAATACTAGTAGCTTAAATGCTGCATACCGTAAACAGAAATAAGGATCGTACGATGGGTAACTGTTCGGTATTACATGCGCGTCGGAGCTGTCATGTTGGCTGTGTGGAAATGCACTTTCTGTATTATACACTGAGGGATGAATTAAGCAGATCTGCATGGTGCAGTGTGTGTAAGGCCAGTGGTGATGTTTCATTAGTCTATCACAGTGAAATGTAAAAAAACTAGGTGTCTTCAGACTTGTATTCTTTATAAAATACTAGAGACTTATGCGTATGTTTTGACCAGAAATATCGGATTGGTATCGGTATTGGCAGATGCTCAAAATTTCAATATCGGGATTGAACCGGTAACATGTCATATCTAATAATAATAATAATAATAATAATAATAATAATCTATCTGTGTGTACCAATGTTAAAGCATTTTTCCCTGTTATTAGCTGAAAATGTGCTATTTTGAGAGCTTATATGATGTGGTGTTTATCCTATGATTGGCAGGAATGGGTCAGGTAATATGCTCTCTCTGAATATAAATGTGGCAATGTGGTTGTTATTTAATTATTTTTCACATTTTTAAGTAGAGCTAATGAACTTTGAAAGCTTTATGTATGACCTAGACATGGCTCATCAGCAAGGGGGCATGCTGACAGCTGTTAGCCACCATCAAAATATTAGCACTCCCGTTTCACTAAAGAGAGTCTGGATATATCACCGTATTTCAGTTTTGAAATCTTTCCTAAGTTTTATTTGATGCTACTGCGAGATAACACATTCTGAGAAAAATGGCTTCTGAATAAGCCAGATGTTGTTTTGTTATATTCAAAACTATAAGAAATACATTGTGTTGATTGACAGACAGTTTTCATACAAAAAGGGAAAGTTTAAGTATGTGGTACTACTCTGTGGGATAAATCGTGCTCCTTAACCAACACTCCACCTAATCGTACCACATAGGAGTAGCTGCCATCACTTTATAATGCTGAGAACGCCTTGTAACGGTAGATTAACTGAGACAAACGGCAATTATTTTGTGGCCTGAAGACCCAGGTGTGCTCATCTTCAATAGTTACATCCTAAGGTATATATCATTCACTTCGTTAAAGAGGTAAGCGACAAGTGTTATAAAATGGCAGCCACATTCTTTTCTGGAACTTATTCAAATCTTTAGCCTTGTCCTGCAGATGCAGAATTATTATATTTTCTTCTACAAGCAAAAGAAAAATCGCATCATTTCCACATCCCTTTAGGGGTAAACAACGAATGGAAATTGCATAATGCCAGTACATTTCCGACACCGTTATGAGTTCCATCGGAAACATGAAATGGACATTGTTTATGAAAAGGAAGCAGAAAATAATTGTGATAATAGTTCGGCTTCTGATAAATCCCCCTATCAGCCTTCGGTAGCATTATTATAAAAGGAAATGGACAATGAGACACTTAACATGCATTTAAAAAGTTGGCGCACCAAAAAAGGTCATTGAGAGGCTGAGCTGTTTTTAGAGAATATAAATAAACAGTACATGACGTGCAAAAAAGGAAAACAGAAACAGTTACTGTTATCACTTAAATGCAGGGAATTCAGGAAAGATGGTTCTCTCATTTACTGCACGTTCTTCTCACTCCGAAATACTTGCAGTGCCCTTTTGTTTAGACGTCAGTGATCGGGAGAGAGACGGCATGAAGAGGATTATACCTTCTGCATTTCCAGTTCACGCCGTCCTCCTTACTCACCGAGACATACACACACGCGTCACTGAGACAGCGACTGGGGCACCAGCTACCGTGTTTTTACTGTGTTTAAGACAGTTTTATTTCCCCAACGGAGGGAAGTATTAATACAGTATTCAAACGTAATATATACAGTATATATATAAATGGGTAAACAATGCAATGCAAGCAGCTTTTTGTGAAAACTCTGTAAAACTTTTGCACTTCTCAAGGATTATTGAATGTTGTATGGATGGCTTTTAACTGCAGATGGGGGAAAACTGGAGAAAGTTATGTAACTGTGCCTCCATTAAAAAACGATTATTACGTATAAATGGTGTATTTAAAAAAAGTCACTCTTAACCCAGTTAATTTAACCAGCCAGCTGTATAAATAGTATTGAGTGTTTTAGGCTAATTTTACGCTATATAAATCTGGCTAAATTTGGTCCTTATTGCCAAAGTGACGTCCAAAGATCTCTAAAATGTTTCTGATGCCCTGATGTTGAATTGCTATTGAATTTCATACAGATAGATGAGTCGAAAAACAAACTCCTCTGGTCAGCAGGTATCCTGCAATGTTAGCAGTGATGGAGCCTCACTGGAGATCTTGCCCCCCTTGAAATAACACTTTAATACACACTGGTGTATGTCATATGGGCCCCCAATTATGTTATAAATGTTTTAGGGGCCCTGTCACTCTGGGATAATTGGTAATTTCTTCCTCACAGTGTATATTGTTGTGTCTCTGTTTTTTGGTTAGTGAGGGTAGCGTTTGCTTAGTTAGGGTACTGTTTGTTTTTGGGTTTGGGTTTGGACTCAGTTAGCTCACCTCTCCCTTTGATCCCGAGGCTTGCCTGGGTGTCGCTGTCCTCCTGCTTTATACCACATGGCTGAAGAACAGCTAGGATACACACTCGTCTTTGCTCTTCCCTTCACATTTCACTCTCTCCCTTCCCCTTTCCGATTCTGTTCTAAATCTGGATATGTCTCAGCACTAGACGGGGGCTTAACAATTAGGACCCCTCCACCCACACTCTCAAACCAGTCTGAAATATTTGCGCCATTAACTCTACAAGGTGCTGGAAGTATTCCTTAGAGATTATGATCCACACTGATTGCATCATGTAACAGCTGCACATTTCCCATCCCACACCACATCCCAAGGGTACTCAGATCTTAAAATGAGTTTAAACAAATAAGTGATAATTGCAGACTGGCATGTGGGCGTGTCCCAGGCACAAACATCAGTGAGATGGAGCAGCCTCCACAGGTGTAGATGATGCTGGAGACTGACAGCTCCCTCTCTGCTGTGGGAAAACCCACTGCCAGTGTTTGCAGTGCAGCCTGACATGTGAGGGGTGACTGACTGACTGCTAAAAATCCTGGGGGACGAGACCATAATGATATCGGTCATTGATGGAGGACAGACAGTGAAATTGTGGAACACTTCGTCCTCCCTTGATCCAAAGGATAATAAAAGCAAAAGTGATCAAACACGGTTATAGATAACAAATGAGACAAATAGGACGTGAGAGAGGGAAGAACTTTAAACTGCAAATTTGTGCAGCACTGTGTGTACTTGTGAGTGAACGGCGCCGGTATAAAGGGGACTGGGAACCCAGGCGCAGCCATTCTGCTCCAGCTGTCCCTGTGAGTGTACTTAAATCATTTCTACTGGAGCTGTTTACCAGCGGTATCACAAGTCTGCACGCTTCCAAGAGCAGTTTTACAAACCAGTTCTTGGGTGACTTTATGGCTCAGAGACTTTGTTTAAGTGACTTTTTTCCAGGGGAAGTGCTTTCTACTATTAAAACACAAAAAAAAGAAAATTGATATAGTCACAACATACTAGGGAAACAATGATTGGTGTTAAAAAAAAAAACACTTATTTTAGTTGTATTTCTCTGAAATGTATATTTCCAGGGCTAACTATATTTAAAATGTGAACTGCGAGAATTCATTTTCACTGTCACCAAATCTATTTGTAAATAATATGGAAAGACTAAAAATGCTGGCTTTACTGAGAACTGTGTATGCAACTAAAAATGAATTATTGTGCATCTAACTTTTTATCTGCAGCCCAGTGCCGGTTATAAAAGATTAGCTAACATGGCGTAGTAGATAATGTAATATTTTCAACGTAACTGAATAGCTTCGCAGGGAGTTTGATATGGGGGGGGCGGGGGAGCAACTTAATAATTTAAATATAAAAGTGAATAAATAATAAATACAGAATAAATATTGGGGGTTACACCCCCACACCCTGCCACCTATGTCCCTGTCTTCACCAATATTATGAATACCAGATATTTATGCTGGAATGAAAGCAGAAATGACACTAATGACCTGACTGTTGTAGTAGCTGAAGCATCAGTGGGGAGAAGCTGCGGAGAAATGGAACTGAACAAAGGTTACTGGCCACCTAAGATGCCGACTGACCCCCCTGTCAGCTCCTGCCTTTGCCCTCCCCCTTACCTGCCCTCCAGGCCAATATTTGATATGTAGCCTAATAGATTTCCTCCTGCCGGAAGCTCAAACACACACACAGGTTTGTGAGGACTGTCTATTCATTTCTATTTGGAAAACTCATAATCCCAGCAATGAGGGGCTTAACCCCCACCCAGCCCTAACCCTGACCCTAAGTAACCAAAGGAAATGCGGGACTTTTAAAATGTTTACTTTTTTGATTGCCTTTACAGATCTTTTTGGGAAACTGAAAAATGGTCCCCACAACATCAAATTAACAAGTTTTTGTTACATTGTGGGGGACATTTAGTCCCCACAATGTAATATGAACCTAATCCACATATATGTATTCATATCCTTGTGGGGACCGTCCATTCATTTCTATGGGAAAAACTTTAATCCCAAAACTAACAGCCTTAACTCCTCCCCATCCCTAATAAGCAAACAAAACACAAGACTTGGCATGTATGTGACTTTCACCTCACACACATCCCTCAGCTGTAAAGGAGAAGTTCCCCTTGCTCCTTGGCAGAGTCCTTCATTCCCGGGACCTGAAGGCACTCCTTGTTTCCTGTGTTCAGTCCCCACTATGGAGGCCTGACTCTGGAAGGCAGACATGTTGCCAGGAAAACATAGATGATGCACAGGGGGTGCAAACTGCTTCCTAAAAAATCACACTAATCAATCCATCCATCCATTTTGAAATGTAATGCTTAGGGTTAAAATGTAAGTACCACTCAGTATAAATGTCTGTTTGCAAATAACTTGTACTGGAAACAGAGCCTGGATGGTAAATATGCAGTAATTTTTTCTTTTTCTCTCCCAGAATGCATAGCTATTTGTTTGTCATTCTTACCATTATAAATTACACTTAATTTAAAGTTGGTTCCCTGACGAACATAATACACCATACATACTGTACGGCACCATAATAGTTTTCCAGCAGTCTTTTCTTTGCTAAGGAATGTGGTTGAGTCCTATTTTTGATTTAATTATTTACATTTAAAACTACTCAAAATATTTTGATCACAAAATTCTTTTCAGGTCAATGACACTCATACATTTAAATTTCAGAATAAAGAAAACATCAACACACCGTGTCTTAATTGGATGTTCATCCACCCCGTGCTGTGAGAATGGCATCAGTTAATCATTTGATGTTTTGTTGATGCCGGTTGAAAAATTTTGTCTCTGAAGCTGTTCCAGAATCCCGCTATAAATATCAATTTGGGTTAAGATCTTGTGACAGAGATGTTTAGGGCCATATACTTGAGATAATCCCCATGTTCATCAAGCCATCCATTTGCCACTTGTGTCCTGTGGATAGAGGCTTTGTCATACTGGATGATTCAACCCAAATCCATAATGCTTAAAGCATTTTCTTTGCCCTCTACACAGCTAAGTGGACCTAAACCATGCCAGGAAAATGAACCACATTCTAAAAATGAACTGCCAGAACCCTTAACTAGTCCAAAGAGGATGAAGGATGAGTCATATGAATATATAGCTTATTTCCACTGCAAAGTAGGACCACTGGCTTCTTATTTGCACTGCTTTACTCATTAAAGTACATTTTTAGACGTAAGAACGGTCCTATTGTCTGCTTTTCAACTCAACTGTCCCTTAAAACGTACTTTGCATAATAAAGCTACCTGATGATGCCTTGGGGTTACATAATAATTCAGTTTAATCCATCTGTTTGCATCTGAAATCAGTGCATGTTTGAGTCCCTCATTTGCGGCCCCTGCCAACATCGGCAGAGCCTCATGAAGCACAGCACTCTTCTTAACCGAAGATCCTGCCAAATATAGTCCCACAGTCATGCCCTTCTGACTGCTACAGAGCTGATTATAACTGTGATACCTAAAACGATGGATATTAAGGTGATTTGATGTCAATTACTTAAAGGACACACATTAAACTGCTATGAGATCAGTAGTTATTTTATTGACTATTTCTGTTACACATTTTGATGGTTTGGCTGTAGAAAAATAATTACGAGTCATTGTGTCTCCCCTGGAACTGCCAGGACAGACATGTCAAACTCCTTTCCCGATTGCCAGGTTTTAGGTGATATATTTTAATCAGAGCTCAATTTAGACCAAAAACACTGGATGTTTCTGTCTTCCTGACTGAATAATAAATTCAGGAAAGGATTCAAGAAGTGAGGAAGATTGAAAACCAACGCAAATTCTGAAAGCTATACATATTTTCTACTAAAATATATTTTAATCTGTTTATTTCTTTTCATGAAATGCATTATATGTGTTTAGTGTTTGTTGTCAAAAAAAGATTTGCCGATGTGAGGTCAGTCATTATTATTTTATTTAATTGCTATTGATAAGCATAATGTGTTTGTTACCAAAGAACGTGCGAACTCAACAAAGGTTAAATCTGCATTCCTAACAACAGTATGACAACCACTACTGCTACTATACCGAGAAAGTTACCCATGAACAAAGGAAATGAACGCTGTGAATGGGGGGGCATGAGACCTGCCCTAAGTGTGCCATTTTCATCCATCTTGTGAAAACCCCTTAGCCACTGCGGTACAACAAAAAACAAATTAATGTCTCTATCCATTGCTGTTAGCTGCGAGAAATTGCATAGTTTGCCAAATTACTAATTGATGATTGAAATTCTAATTATCATTAATTTATTTCTGCGATTCCCCCCATACATATTGCTGTTTGAAATGGGAATAATGCATTCTGCACAGCGTTGTAAATTTCGTCAGAGTTACAAATGGTCTGTTTAACGGCAGCATATGATTTCCTTCATCTTAATGGTTTTTTACAGGTTCAGCAGACAGAGAGGGGAAAATAACCCATCATACTGCGGTGTCCTTTGCTTGGCAAACTATTAACGATTATTACACAGAATGAGGGCAGACATGGAGCAATATCACAAACATTCTTTTATTCTCCAAAGACAAACTCCGCAAATAAGACAAAATCAATCGTTGCGCCTCGATCGAAACCTCGATCGACATCAGTAGCAGAACTTTAATTCGCAGTAATATACAACATGAACTGCAACCTCTCTGCAACAAGATGATACAATCTAATAAAGCATATTAAATTTTGAGATTAATCATTCCTGTTCACTGAGCACTCCAGTTTCCTCCCACCGTCCAAAAAAGTGGCTTTGTAAATCCGTGCTTCAATATTGTCCTTAGTGTGTGATCAGGTGTCCCATTTCAGTGCCGCCCCAGCTGACAACATTGTCCTCTGTCTGAGACAGCAATAAGAGATGGAAATGTTATCTCATTTCTCTATATACTGTGTGTATGGTTGAAATGACAATAAAACCTACTTGACTCTGCCTCAGGTCCCGTCCTTCTGGGGAGAGTATTCAAGCTCATACTGACTATAAACTGGATATGAAATTATGGATGGATGGATGGATGGATGGATGGAGGACTGGATATCTCATAAAGGGACTTCATGTCTTGTTCACAATCATAAAACGTTCAAATTTTATGTTCCTGTGGGAATCTGGGTTCAGCTGATGATCTTTAAGATCTAGACCAGGAAGCTCAAAAACATGGCAAAGCATTTTGGTGATTAAGTGGCACATATGTATGGTTCGGTATAATATGGAATGCCATGTGCCATCATTAGAGAACTCTGAGACAGCAATAAGAGATGGAAGAGCTGATGAGCGCCATAGTGATGATTGAGAATAGACTCCATAGCCAAAATGCAGCTCTGTGTTCCTCCTCAGCTCAAGCTCTCTAGCAATAGCAGAGCCTACAGATCTAGTTTTTTTGCTCTTGAATTAAACACAAAGTATATTTGAATTTGGGACACATGCAGGTAAAGTTTTCCAAACATGGAAGGCACTGCTGAATTTTCTGGTCATACAGTATTTTTCTATAACAAGATAGCCACTATATTGTGAATGAAGTACTGAGCTTAGAGTGAATGGGAGAAGCATATCCCTACGATTTATCAGTGCAAACTCATTTGAGGATTTAAAGGTGAGAAATAGTTTGGACAGAATGTTCTCCAGTTTTCTAAATACATTTTAATGCATTTCTGTAAGAACTCCAGCAGCTTAACTCTGTGCCAGTGAAGAGAGTTCAGGGATACATCTCTAGCCAGATGTACTGTAAGATAAAGGAGATGCAGAACTTTCTTTCAGCATTACTGAGAGGCGGCATTTTTCAGCCGTACATTATAGTAAACAGATGAAGGACAGACACTTGAGATGTCATTTCAGTCTAAGACAGTGATGTCTGTTGCAGCGCAAAAGGTTATTCCTTGAGTATCTCTTCAGGAATATCTGTTTTCTGTTACATATACTGTACAAGTTTCAGGCCTAGAAATATTGAAAACTTTTACCCAGTTTTCAGATACATGGATTTGTGTGTCAGCAGCATAGTGCAGGTAATTAATGTTTTACTAATTCTATTTTCAAAGGATATAATATATAAGGAGGAGAGCAGTAGGGTAGATGCAGATTCCTGTGGGACGATATATCTGACCTGAGCTTTTTGGCAATTCATCATTTATTTGAAGAAACAGGTCACAGTTTGACAGATAAGAGTCAAGAAATATCAAAATGCACTGACCCACAGAGGCCAAAAATATTTTGTACTCCTTTATAAAATGTGATGTTTTATAATATCAGTTGTGTCAAAAGTGGCAGTAACATTCAGAGGCAGAAGTGCAGGGACCACAGTTGCTGTTCAGATGAGAGGCACGTCATTCAATACTCTGACAAGCATTATTTTAGTGCAGCAGTCTTACCTGGAATCAAACTAATACAGCAGGCTTAAGAGATCTGAGAAGATATCTAGAGGATTTTCTAGCGTTTATTATATTTAACCTGGGTTTTCCAATTACAATTAATCTTCCTTCATTAGCTTTGGAGGTAAAAAAACCATGAATAAAGTTAATTTTGGACATAAAAGAATAAAGCATCAAGTTAACTTGATGTAACAAGGTGACTCAGAATGCTGAGTATGTGCAGAAGCAACATTAGCAGTGGGTTCATCACAGACCGCCTGCTCACGGCAAGAGCTTGGATACATTCTGAGAATCTTATCTCTATAATTCAGGATTTTGCCTGTTCTGACTTAGATTAACATATCTTAATTCTAGCCTTGACTAGAATTACTAACACATCCATAAATTTGCGACCAGAGGTACAATCGGCCTACTAAATACAACACGTTACTCCTGTGTATGACAGTAATCAAATTGCCTTGTATTGCCTTGTTTCCCAAGCCGGTCATCAGGGACCCACAGACGGTCCATGTTTCCTGCCTAGTGGATTGAGAAACACTGCTCTGTGGTGCAGAGGTGTGCGGATAGACAGATACTAGAAGATGTTGCATAATTCTGTAAAGAATGAATAGTTGCAATATCTCGTTCATTTGCTTTCTATATAGAAAGAAATTCTACATTGCAAAGATACCTAGCAGCAGAATATACATGACATAAAAAATTATTTTCCTTTGCTTCAAAGGCAGGACTATATATGATGAACATGATTAATTCTTTTCCAGCCAGTGTTCTAGCTTTGCCAGGTCTAGTTTTAAACAAGCCAGTCTGATCTTTAGACCGTGTCCGGTTGTTCAGTTTTTAATGTCATTGATCGTATTCGTACAGCTTTGCTCAAACTTTAATACTGATTTAACGTCTTTTAATAAAATCACTCTTCTGTCATGGCAAGTTTTCACTTAATTTGCCAAACACTCAACATTATCCTACCGTCTAACTGTTTATATCCTGCTATAAATGTCATTTAACTGCAACTCAGCGACCAAGCTGTGCATGTACTCAACAAATGACCGCTTTCTACTGGGTCCTAAAATTCTCTGCAACAGCCAATCAAAATATTGATAGAACAGGTAATACGCTAAAAATAATGAAGATGCAGCAGGCATGGACGTGACGTCCTGCTACGAGAAACAAAGCTTTCTGCCATTTCTGAAACGAGCAGTATGACATTTACGGGTCTGCATTGCAGATTGAAGACATCACCAATAAAGGGTCTGCCAAACGTAGAACGTTCCACCCATGGCATCGGAAGCTCAGAAGAATGAGATGGCTGGGAACTCGACTGTCAAGATTCCCTCATTGTACAGTCTTTGTATAGAATAATGGAGGATGGCCTGGGCGCTTGGAGTTGTCATTAATTTACCGCAGCATTAGGCATCACATTGGCTGCCTGTCTCAGGTGAGACCTGGTATTTTCACTTGACAAATCTGATTTTTCTTGTTTTGTCGGTAAGAGCGATGAAAGTGGGCATTGCATGAGTGGTGAATGAGTGTGGACATTCCACCATCTTTAGATATGCATGTTATCTAATATATTATAAAACTGAATGAGTATACACATCAAAGAATTCCTCACTGAAGCAGCTGGTTTTGACACTGATTTAACTCGACTTAAGTTTCAGTTTGAGAATATTATTTTAACTACAAATATCTGGAAAGAGGCTAGAGGCTGTTTTGTCGTCCCATTAGTTGCTGCTTTACTATTTATTGTTGTACGAGATACAGGACTCTTACGATATTGAGTCATTAATCATTAAGATAAGTAATGAGTTGTCTTGCATTGCGACACACGTGGGTGAGCCGACGGCCTGATTTGAATTTCTTGAAATATCATGCCAGAAGGCAGTGTGGCGTGTAGCCAGCAGACGGCTTTCTCATTTTCCAGAAGTAGACAGACTTCTGCAGACCTGGGCTGTGGTGAAGATGCATTTAACACAACTGTCCGCAACTAATATGGGATTTTGTCAAATCTCATGAAAGTGGGCTTTACTCTGACACAGAACTTTGTGTTGATGGGTTCTATATATTCACTGTGCAATTTATTTTTTTATTGTGATGCAGCTCCCTTTACTGCTATTACTAAGTTTTTTTGCCTTCGTAGCAAAGCCAGCTCTCGGAAGTCGGCCATCAAGAAAATAGGAGCTTAGAAGCAATGACACTGACATCAAACAAATATCCTAGAGATACCTTGAGGGTCACTGTGATTTAGGACACACAGGCCTCAAGATTTCTCATTTGATGTGCTCTCAGAGATTCAGAGTGTCCTGTAAGTGGGCTGTGGTAATGGTGAAAAACGTTTGTATTTACACTGGCACCCCTAACCTGGATCTAAAAGATAATCACTCATCCATCCATCTTCCAGATGTTTGTCCGGTAGAGCAGTGTCCTCGGAAATCACCCCCCCCCGCAAACTTCACTGCACAATTTCACCTTATAACAAGGGGTGGGGGGTGTGACAGTGAACATTGTTAAATGGGGGGGGGGGTGGTTTGCTAAGTTGGCACCTCATGAGAAGATGCTTCCCTGGCCCTTAATTTCATTTGGCCCTTGCCAGGCTCCTCCAGTGGGTGATGGGGGCCCAAGACCCTCTTCAAGCCAGTATATGGTATCCTGGATGATGCCAACCCAATGAGGCATAAAGAAAATATCATACTATGGGCAATTTAGAAATGCCAGCTCATCTAATTGTATGCCTGTGGGCAGTGGAAGCAAACCAGAGTACCTGAAGGTAACCTGTTCCTCACAGAGAAAGTATATAGATTTCACATGTACACAGAGCCTAGGGTGGGATTTAAACCCTGAACGGGTGTGGCAACAGTGCTCCCTACCTCGTGATTGTTCTACCCTGAAGATGAAGAGTGAATGATAATGAAATGGATTTATTCTTTGGGAATTTACAAGGAACTCCTCACCTTCCTGTGGAGAACAACCTTGTTGGAAAGAACATCTTCATCGCAGAGCATGGTGAAGCAGATCCCGAATGGCACTCTGGATCTGCCATGTGGCTTCCTGCAGATATGGAAGCAGCTGCAATCTGGATGCTGTCCTCACGACACTGATTGTGGGCCTGAAATAGAGAATTCACAGCATAGACATTATGCCGCTATTATTATTATTATTAGACATTATTAGCCACTATTCCCAGTCCTAACTAGCCCAGATCTAAAGGTCCAATACAATGATGCATATCAGATCCAGTTTGATATTGCAGACTAACTGCTGACCCTAGCTAATATCACAGCTATACCAAACACAGCTCTGGGGATCTATTCACAATTCCGATGAGTAACATAATTATTGTTTCCTGCTCTCTACTCACCACAGAAAACAATGGAAGGACCTGGAGATCTTTGCAGCTAAAGTGCAGAGACTTACTGAGAGCTACAGTACAGGCAGGATACCCTCGGAATTTTAGTCCTAAGCAGTCTGTCTCCAGCCTGCCTATGGCAACAAGTGCATCTAACATCCCCACAAACATCTGACGCCACGCTTCAGGGAGCTGAGGAAATTGAAGCTATCTTGCTGGAAGGAGGAACTGCAGAACTGTCATGTCCACTAGTGCACCCTGCTGGGGAGTGGGAAGAAGGAGAATTGCAAATGCTGGCCTGCACTACCAGCTCAGCCTGCAGTACCATATTCAGCGATTCTGACAAAGATCTTAAGCAGTGAGTGTGTGCATGAAAATTGCAACTTTCTTTTCAAATAAAAAAAAATATATGTACTGTATATATCACCATTGTTACTGAGCCTTCAATCTTCTGGGTCTCAATTCTGTCCAGATACTCAGGCTTCCCAAAATCGTGCTCATTATCATTGAGTCCATCTATGTTGTTGCTGGTCATAGTCTTTCTCTTTTACTGTCAAATCCGTTTAATCGTAACTCTCAATTATATCGTCAAATATCATAGGAACTAAAGCTGCAAAACAAGAGGAGAGAAATATCTTTCAGCAGAAATTACATGACTCCAGATCTCAGTGGCATGGAGTCAATTTAGAATTGTCACGAGCAGAACAAGAAAAGCAACAGAGAATGTGTGGCCTCACAAGACGGCAGTAAGCCCAGATCCACATCCTCCCACTGAACCAGCATTTCCTGGCCTATAGTTGATTGGTAATTATGGATGATTTCCAATAATCCATGCTATGGCGTCCACATAAATATTGCTATGTAAATCTGTATTGTGTTTTGCAAAACCATATATTATGCTTGGTTTGGTGAAGGTATAATCTATCCATTTTTCTTTTTGTTTTCGGTAAGTCTAGAGTCTAACCAGGGAAAGATAATTAGGTGGTGAGACAGCTGGGTTACATACCTCTGTACTGAACGACACCTTCCACCTTTTGAGGGGAGAAAAAAGAACTATATTGGTCCACCTGCTGTGTTTTCCTGCCAAGTGTGATTCTTAAATTTGCTAACAATTAGCCTCTGGTGTCCATCACAGTAAGAAACAGATACCACAGTAATATCTTGATACTCCAGATGAATTGTTGCAAGTGTGAATTTTTAATGTCTCCACGCCTGAACCAAAATGCAATATTGTGAGTCTCGAGACTAACTACAGGGAGCCACTTTGTCATTGGGTCTGACGCCTCAGTAAGCCGCCTCTGTCCAATCAGCTTGGCTAAACACATCCTGCAAGGAAAAACACCACAACTAGGACAAGTGCAAATTAAATGCTCAGTCAGTAAAGAGAAACATTATGACAGGTAAGTGCGAAACATCAACCGCAGCCATTTTCCATTATGAATTATTGCATGTAGTGATAACACAACTGTGTGAAAACGAATCATTCATTTTATGGTAAAAAGTAATTTTTCAATGCAGATAAATATAGTGTCTACAGTTCCCATTAGGATAATCAGTTTTTGAAAATGGATTTAATAAACCATTGATGTATATATGAGTAAATATGAAATTATAGGAATCCAGTGAGCCTAGAAGAGAAGTAGTTACATGCATATGGTTTATATGTTACATGTGTTTTATACAGAAAAACACCTTTTTATGGAATCCATGTGGAACATGCATCTGTACAGACGAAGCCATTTCTGGCACACGGAGTAAAAACCCTTTATCTGAGTCTGGTGTGTCAGGAAATTCCCTTATTATCAGTGCCGCTCTTCTAAGCTTCATGGGAGCGGTGGTAAGTGACACTTCTCCAGCCCAGCATGGCCGCTCCATACCGATAATTGGAGTTCAGCTTCAGAGTCTGACTAGAATAATTGGGCGGTGTGGCGTGAGCCCAGTGTTGGCTTCTTACAAGCCAGGTCCATTATTTCGGTGGGCGATTCCTGCCATGGGTGTGTTGAGACACTCGCTTTGTACCTGCCTCTGATAGCATGGTGTGCTCGCCTTTCCCAGCAGCTGTGTTTTAACGCACACACTAATTATCCATCTACTGTGGGGATGTGTATTCCCTTGCTTGACAGTGTCATGCTTTTTCTTTTTTTTTTTGGGGGGGGGGGGCTCTGGCATTGCAAACTTAGAGTGCAAATATATGCAGTTTCACATGGGCTGTGTCCGAATCGGGGGCTACATCTGTCTAAGGGCGCACTTAGAGATACAGTCTGCAACATGCCCTGCGATGGGCTGCCCCCCCAGCCTGGGTTGTTCCCTGCCTCATGCCCATTGCCTCCGGGATAGGCTCCGGACTTCCTGTGACCCAGAAGGATAAGCGGTTTGGAAAATAGATGGATGTATGGGCTTGCAACATTTTTACGATTCATTATTAAATCCAGCCAGCAGATCAATCTTTAGTTTTCCATAGAGTAACAATGTAATGTTAACCCTCTAATAAGTGGTGGCAAGTTTCACCACCAGCACCAGCGATCGTAAACAAAAGTATGTATAGTTGTTATCAATCGGATTTTCCAATGCAGAAATGAAGAAATGCATTAATTGAAGCATTGAATGTAACTGAAGTAGCAAAATAACTGCATCTCCTCACTGTTTCGCTCCGCTTCGTGAATCACCGTGTCTCCGCGCATGAGCAGCATGCAGTGGGCCTGTACACGTCCATGTGCTCTGTGGCAGGTAGAAGGTTGGGCACCAGGCCACCATGCTCTAAAATGAAAGGACATTTATGACGAGCTTGGATTCACTAAACTAATTAGTCAGTTTGATATTTCACTTTCTCACAGTGGCTCCGCTAAAAAGCCATGATTAAGGATCATTTTGGTAGATAACCTGTGCTTTGTGGTGTGTAATTTAACGGTGTGTTACAGCATACAGTGTACTTCTTTCTCATAATGATAAGAGCATGATTTTTATTTATTTCAGTAAAGCAAACAGTTACTACATCACATAGTTGCTTTTAACATTATGCCAGTCTGGCCATTGTGCTGCACCTTGGATGCATTTAAACATGTGTGTAGAGGTGATCTATACACAGGAATCAAGTCCCTCGCTCTCTGACTGAGACCAGGCCAATCTGCCCCCCCAATTCATTAGCAATCCTTCTGGTTCTGTTCACACTTTTGTGTTAGATAACCGTTTTTTTTCCTTCTTGTAATGGAAACTTTCATAGGTAGGATGAAAAGTTTCAGGAAGATAGACATTTGCATAGCAGGCCTTGGTTTAACTCACTGCTTTATAGATGTAAGGTTAGTCATATTTAAAATTCTATACAATCTGAATTTCTGCCCAGTGGCAGATGCCTTAAATGGCAAGGTAATACCTCCCTCTCGCGATGGACTGCCTTTCCATCCCGGATGGACCTTGTCTCACACCTAACGCTTAATACCTCTCTCCTGTTCGCAGCATTAAGCCGGAAACCATCCCTCCAGCGGTACTATTTTTGATAGACAGGGGGTATAGATCTGGGACCCGTATTGCGAGGTCTGTCTCCATGAACCTTAAGTGTTTGGACAGAAGACGGAATGCATGTCTTGGCAGAACACCTTTGGTGGTGCGCAAAGCGGCTGCCATGCACTGCGAGAGGTGTTTCAAGGAGGATATCAACCTAGGGAGGAATGAGGAAGCAGGTAACCCATTTAACACGTCTTATCATAAAGTCCTTGCATCGGTAACTAAAAGACAACTGTAAAACTAAAAAAACTAACATAAAACCATCAGTTACATAGCAAAGGGAATCCTGGGGATTTGCCTGCCACTCCCTCTCTCCCCATATCCAACCAGTGACCTTATTTAATCCCTTACAGTGGGATCAGTCCAATCAGGGTCAACTGGGTATTATTACCTGAAAAATCTTTCATTACCTGAAGTGTCTTTATTTATACAGAGATGGTGATCCATCACCATGGTAACACATGAGCTCACCCAAAGCGGCCCTGTGCTGTCAGATTTTCCTCTTGTCTCTTCCTCTTATATTCTGCTTATATACTCTTACACTCTGCCCATGCAAATCAGGCACATAGACACAACTATGAACACGCTCCCTTGCATATTGTTTCATGTGCAAATATGCAGCTACACGCATGCACGAATGCACACACATGCATGCATACAACGGTGCCCCAATATACAGTCTTTACACACATACACACAAATGCACACGTACTTTAACTGTTCAGGTATGTTTTTCAGTTTTCTGGTGATGTCCTGCTATAAATTCCAACAAGCGGGATCTATATTTATAAGAAACTAAAAGATGCATTGATACTCGCGTGACAGAGAGGGTGATCACTGGTGCTAAAATATTCATTATTGCAAAAAGTAAGAAAATAATTTGTGTTAAAAAGACAGCAGGTAGTATTATGGTGGAGAAATAGCTCTTCTCATTAAGCACATGCAGGTTCTAGCCATTTAAGGCTTCCGTTTGACCCACATATCTTCAGTAAAATATCAAATGGTGTGAAATGGGTTTCTTAGCGAGGGATGTAGGGATTTTTGGCTGGCAGTCGCTGGAGGAGTAACAGCTGAGCACAGAGGTCGGTCTCTCATCTGGTCAGGCCTTTAAACACCACTTTTAGTATATCTGTGTGTGTGTGCGCGTGTGTCTGTGTGATGCCTGCAGGCATGTGTTTGCGTGTGCGTGCATACATGTGTATGTACATGTCTGTGTGCGTGTTTGCGCGCATGCATGTGTGTGTGTGTTACATACTGTATTCTGTGTCAGGGTTGTTTCCTCAGGGTACTCTGGTCACCTCCCGTAGTCCAAAGACATACAGTTACCTAATTGGTTACCCTAAATTGCCTTGGGGGGTGATTAGGCACGTATGCGTGTCCTGTAATTGACTGGCATCCTATCCAGGGAGCTACCTGGGAAAGGCTCCAGGCGACCCTGAGCACAAACGCACAGGGCCAATGGTGTCTGGATGAGTTCAGGCCCAAGAGAAATGTTTTTTTATTGAATGGAAAACAGGAGCAAGGGAAAGGCAGCTGAAACTGAGCTTTGGTGACCTAGTATGGCAGTCCTGACGTTAGTGCACACAACTGCCGGCCTCCTCACTCTGTAATGGGCTGGGCTGCAAAGGAGAACGGGGTGAAGGCCGGCAGGCCAAAACCAAATGGAAAAATGCTATTTTAACTGGGTGTTTGTCTGCCAAAGTCGGACCAAAGCATACAGCCGGAGGCTTGGCTGGTAATGCCCAGCTCACCCTCCCGGCACGAGCGAGGGAGCTGTTTTTAGGCGATGCTGATGCTGGCAGAGCGGTGGCAGCTGGTGCGATTAGTCATCGCCAGCCATGCGTCGTTGTGGGCGTGGCTTCGTGACCATCTTCTGGCTGCATGTCCATTGGTCCTCAAGTTTTAACAGATGCCCGCTGACCGAGGTTCCGCAGCTAGTGCACAGCCAGCTGGTCACAGCGGTGCCATATATAGGACCTACACATATAACAAAGGCAGTATTTATGGTGGCTCAGAAGGCAGCACTGCTGCTTCCCATTTGGGATCCCTCACTGAGACTCCTTGTTTATTTAAGGAGTCCCAGCAATGAGTCCAAGCAGCCAATGAAATGCAAGGTCCCAGAACGGAGCCCGACAGCAAAGGGCGCCGAACGTGAGGCTGATCGGAGTCAGCGGCTCCTGGCCGCTTCCCGTTTAGCGCAGCATTTGTTCCTGTCCTCTCCCAGCTGGAGCAGAGCAGTGACACCATCGATGGCACGTAGAGATTTCCCCCAATCCCGCCCCTCCCCTCAACTTCTACCCCCATAATGTTCCTGCGTGATGCGTGACTCACATCGCGGCCACCTGCTGGAGGAGGGACCGGCGAGGTGACTTAGATCACTGAGCTTCACACATTGGTAGGGCCACCTTGCACGGCTAATGTTTGCTTGCCGATTGCATTAATAGGCTAATAGTTACTTCAGAAGCTCCTTCCCTGTTGTATTTGTTTTTATTGTAATTCCCATTTCCAGGGTTGGGGATTCAGTTCCTGCCTCTGGTTGCATGTTCTGTGTCCCACTTGGGTCTTCTCCGTGTGCTCCAGTTGTCATATTCTGCCTGTACACACGTCGGCCGGGTGAGCTGGCCTCTTTAAACTGAAGACGGTGTATTATCTGTGTCCTGTGACAGACGGGGCCTCTCACCCAGGATATCCCTTCATGGTGCCCTGTGATTCCTGTGACAGCGTCCAGGCTCAGTTTATCTCTGTAGTGCATAAGAGGTTATGGAAAATGGGTCAATTATCATGATTATTCAAATGATGGAAATAATTAAGGGAGGTACGGGTCATGGTGTCTCAGTGTTACCTCCCACCCCAGTGACTGTGCTTATTTCTGTCCTGGCTCTGTGTGTCAGTGATGTTTGCATTGTCTTCCCACAGTTCATTTGGCCTTTCTTTGAGAACTCCAGTACCCTCCAGAAGTCCAAAGACATGCAGTTTGGATCGATTGATGTTAGTCATAGTGTGTGTGTGGTGTGTGTTTGTGTATGCTTGTGTGTGTGTGTGTGTGTATGTGTGTGATGGATTGGTATCCTATGCTGGATGAACCACTCTTCATGCCATGTGCTTCGTACAATAGACTGCAGCATTTCAGAAACACATACACTGAACAAAAATATAAACGCAACACTTTTGTTTTTGCTCCCATTTTTCATGAGATGGACTTAAAGATCTACAATTCATTCCAGATACACAATATTACCATTTCTCTCAAACATTTCTCACAAATCAGTCTAAATGTGTGATAGTGAGCACTTCTGCTTTGCTGAGATAATCCATCCCACCTCACAGGTGTGCCACATCAAGATGCTGATCTGACATCATAGGTAGTGCACAGGTGTACCTTATACTGCCCACAATAAAAGGCCACCCTGGAATGTGCAGTTTTGTCTCACAGCAAAATGCCACAGATGCCACAAACATTGAGGGAGCGTGCAATTGGCATGCGGACAGCAGGAATGTCAACCAGATCTGTTGCTCGTGCATTGAATGTTCATTTCTCAACCATAAGCCGTCTCCAAAGGCGTTTCAGAGAATATGGCAGTACATCCAACCGGCCTCACAACCGCAGACCACGTGTAACCACACCAGCCCAGGACCTCCACATCCAGCAGGTTCACCTCCAAGATCGTCTGAGACCAGCCACTCAGACAGATAATGCACGGCCCCATGTTGCAAGGATCTGTACACAGTTCTTGGAAGCTGAAAATGTCCCAGTTCTTGCATGGCCAGCATACTCACCGGACATGTCACCCGTTGAGCATGTTTGGGATGTGCTTGACCGGCGTATACGACAGCGTGTACCAGTTCCCACTAATATCCAACAACTTCGCACAGCCATTGAAGAGGAGTGGACCAACATTCCACAGGCCACAATTGACAATCTGATAAACTCTATGCGAAGAAGATGTGTTGCATTGCATGAGGCAAATGGTGGTCACACCAGATACTGACCGGTTCTGAGTCCCCAGACCCCCAATAAAGCAAAAAACTGCACATTCCAGGGTGGCCTTTTATTGTGGGCAGTATAAGGTACACCTGTGCACTACCCATGATGTCAGATCAGCATCTTGATGTGGCACACCTGTGAGGTGGGATGGATTATCTCAGCAAAGCAGAAGTGCTCACTATCACACATTTAGACTGATTTGTGAGAAATGTTTGAGAGAAATGGTAATATTGTGTATCTGGAATGAATTGTAGGTCTTTAAGTCCATCTCATGAAAAATGGGAGCAGAAACAAGAGTGTTGCGTTTATATTTTTGTTCAGTATATGTAAAAGGAATGGATGGATGGAGATAAGATTAAAAAAGACAGGATGTTTGACAGAAGCTAAAGTTCATAAGTTACCTGCTTCCTAATCTTCACAAATTATTTTTATAACAGTCCTATACTTTGTAGGTAAAACAAAAACAAAAAAAATGAGTAAAATGAATAAATCTCCCCTATTTCTGTCAGTCTTCCTCTTGGTTTCTATGTACCACCCACAGAGATTCCAGCCTTTTACAATTTTATCTGTCAGGAAATGTGCTTCATTTTGCTGCACAAATGCCTAAATATTTTACGGACAAACGTATAATTGCTTTTGAGGGAGAATAAATGAATTTTATTTTAACAAATTTGGAACTGCTAATTAAAGTATCGAGTGCCTGGTGAATCCCCAAGCAGAAAACCCTTTATTGTTTGCAAAAGTCTTGAAAAACAATTATGCAATTCAGTTGTGGGAGGGGAGCTGCTGGTCTGTACTTCAGGACTCTGAAAGTGGAAACCACAAGTCACAGAAAGCCAGGATCATGTCCTCTGCTCTGGATTATCAGGTGCATCGCTTATTTTACAGATTAACATCCATCAGAAATCAGGCAGGCGCACAGAATGCACACATACTGACGGAAAGACTGCTCAGCATGCAGGAAGGAAGGAACCCTCTCGTGAATTGAAATGCAGCGGGCGATCTTGTCCGCCTCGCCGGGCACCAGACCCTGTAGAGGGGATCACCAAACGGGAACCAAAGCACAAAACAGACAGCGCTCCCTAATTAATTGCGAGCACTGGGATGCTGCCGGGGGCTTAGCACTGTTAGCTTACTTCCCCATTTGCGGCGATGATGGGGCTGGATCCCTGCCAGGCTTTGGGTGGATCCGGGCGTGGGTTAAATGATTAAGTCGTACAGTGAGCAGCTGCAAAGCTGCAATAACACAAGAAGGCTTCCTTCTCGACATTCCACACATCTTCCCCCCGCAGTGGCTTCCTCTCCATCGTGCAGGCGGGCGGAAAACGCCGCCGATCTCCGGGCTCTCCTGTGTTCTTTTAAGCCCTTTGCTGTTTTTTCCATCGTCTTTCTCCTCTGTGCTTTTTTTTTGTAAACCTCCGCTCCACCACTGAGGGAATCACAGTCTCTCTACAATGGAGGTGACAAGTTAAGCCTCAAAACGACAGCAGCTCACTGAGCTGGCTGCGAGCTCTGGGGCCCAGGGATGAAATATGATCTATATTTCTCATATGCAATTTGATCTTCCCCAGCTCTTCCCCAGTCTGCTCAAACAACATTTCTGCTATACCCCTTCAGTTTATTCAGTACCAAACACCTGATGGCCCCAGAAGACGTGTGCAATCAGCAAGGATGGATGCCAAGGCCAACAATTACATCTGGAGATGGCTGGGCTTATCTCAGTGACTTTTTGATACAGCATGGTTTGGGAGGAATCCATTACAGTTGCTATTGAAGTACATCTCTCTGGGTTACAGGCAGGAGAAAGCCAGACTGGTGTTGATGCTACAGGAAAAAAGTGTAAGTCGATAATGAGTGCCAAAGTCCAGGTTCGAACAAGGCCTGCGTTGACAGCAGAGGGTGTGGCTAAGCACACTTATGTTGGGCTGAGGCACCAGCAGATCATTCCAGTAGAAAGAGCTGGCTTGGATGTGGAGGGACACCTTATTTGGGGTGACACCCCCGGGGACAGCAGATTTAACCCAGCAAATGGGCGGGATGAGCTGTGGACCCACAGGCAAGATTGTATCCTCATAAGATCCACCTGTGATATTCTCCTGTTCCAGTGGAATTGCACCATGGAGAAATCCTCTTTCTATGATGTCGCAAGAGTTAGCCTGCAGCAAAAGGGTCATTACTAAAGGATGGTACAGGTGGCACCATGACTAGGTCCTTCGTAAGCTGGCAGAGATCCTGGAGATTTGCAAAGTAAAGGCAAGCAAAGATCAGCACCTCCCACAAGAACGGCTGACTCACTTTGTGAAGGAAGGAGGGGTTCCACATGGCACCTTGCCGGGGGAAGCTGAAAACATTCTGGTTTCCGGACATGACTGAATGATGAGAGGAGACTTTAGCCAGGAGCTACGTTTCCCCACTGAAATCATCACCACCTCCTGAAGGCCTGATATTCTGGTATGATCTTCATCTGCAAAGAAAGTTATAATGACTGAGCTTATCATCCTGTGGGAGGAAGGAGTGAGAGCCCATGACAGGAAGGAGAAGGATGCAGAGCTGAAGATTGCAGGGAATGTGGATGGTGGACTGTTACTCAGCATAGGTAGAATCTATTCAGTGTCTGAAAGACACTGGAGTGACAGGAACGAAGCTGAAGAAGACGTTGTAGGAGCAGGCTGAAAAAAATAGCTTCTGTTTATGTCAAAGAAGGAAGGATGAAAGTTTATCAAGTGACTTATGAAGCCCATCAGAAGAATGGAGGTGTGGCTGTTTCAGAACATCAGGTCTTCCGGCAGGATGCTGTCTTGCTGATGAGGAAGTGAAGTAGGAGCTTCTAGCGTCACGAGGAGTAACCCTGGGAGTACGAAGTTTGTAGAAGTTCTGACAGAAAAGGAGGGAACTCCTGGTGTGAAGAAATAAAAACAGCAACAGAATGATAGGATCTTGCATCCAGCTGCTGGGATTGCTTGGGAGACACCTATGGCCATTGCTATGCCAGCAAGAAGTATGCCAGCAATAAAGGAGGGAGACATGGATGGAGACTGGCTCCATGCTGATGAGCTGCTGCCGAACTGAGGCACTGGTGAACGTGTCCCAGGCAGTGATGCCCAGCAAGAGTGACCCTACCCTGTGCATCCAACTCATGCAGGTGAGAAGGAGTAGAGGACACTTTAAGGGAGTGTTTCCCGATCCGGTCCTCGGGACCAGCAGGTAGCATAGGTCTGGGTTGGGGAATATTGCTTTAAGGTATTCCAGTTGTGTTTTGTGAGGCTTTGTAAATCTGGAGTACGCTGCAATAACGACATAATTCATATACAGCATAGATTGTTTCATTATTGTAATCGATCAAAAGTCAAACTAATTTCCAGTGCAGTGCCATCTCTGAGTGTTTCTTTTTTAATTTATCTGGGGACTACACTGATGACACTTTACAGATGATATGTGTTAATGTGCAGTGTCGACCATTTTAAGGGAATGCTGATATATATACTATCACATATTTTTCAGAGCATCAAGTAAGAATACAAAATAAAAACCATTTCACATACATTAACTGTCAGTGAACGTTCATGTTGTCAAAGGGCAGGAATGGAAGTTCCTGCAGTTTCAGTCACTGGAGCAGTAACACTGGAAAACCTTAATTCAATGAGACGTGACTTTTTCTCTGATGGCTGTGAGTGTATCTAACTTGGAGTTTTCGAGGTTCATACACTACATATGCGGTTTGTTGTACTCTCAGGTAGGCATTTTCAGTGCATTTGCTGTCCACAAACCCTAGACCTCTAAGCAGGACTTCATGACTGCTGTCATGTCTATCTCACTCCCCACCCCCCCCAACACCCTCATGCCATCTCTTCACTTACCCTTTCAGATGCAGGCTGATTTTCCTCATTTCTGACATCTGTGTACCACTATGAATAGCTGTGCTGAGATAGCACCCAGGCCTCCTATGCTAATGACACTGACTTTGCCACGCTGCTAATTGCCGAACATGTCACTGCCCTCTGAAGCCACCCACCCCCACCCATCCCACATGAAATTTTCCTGCATTTTTTCAAATGATAAATTATGCTTCGTTTTTTGCATCTCTTTTACACCTGCAAGTAAATTAGATACAGTTATGAATTCACCCTTCCTTATTAAACACTGTTTGGAATGGACATAATTAACTTAAAAAGTTACAAAACCACACATATAGCTTATGTGTGAACCTCAGGAAATGTTTAACACATGATGCTAGTTATTAGTGAGTGCTAAAACCAAATAGTTTAACAGTCTGAAACAAAATAAACATATGCAATAACCAAAACTGTTGACTTATTTGCTAACTGAATATAAAGCCCTGGGCGGCATGGTGGTGCAGTGGTTAGCACTGTTGCCTCACACCTCTGGGACCCAGGTTCGAGTCTCCGCCTGGGTCACATGTGTGCGGAGTTTGCATGTTCTCCCCATGTCATCGTGGAGTTTCCTCCGGGTACTCCGGTTTCCCACCACAGTCCAAAAACATGCTGAGGCTAATTGGAGTTGCTAAATTGCCCGTAGGTGTGCATGCATGAGTGAATGGTGTGTGAGTGTGCCTTGCGATGGGCTGGCCCCCCATCCTGGGTTATTCCCTGCCTCGTGCCCATTGCTTCCTGGATAGGCTCCGGACCCCCCGCGACCCAGTAGGATAAGCGGTTTGGGAAAATGGATGGATATAAAACCATTTTGTTAAAGGGAAAATTCTAATGTAACTAAAACCTTGACCCATCAGTGAGGAAGACCAACGCAGAGTAAAAATGCAGTGTAACAGTTCCAATTGTATGATACAATTTTATATGTACAAATATTAACAGATTACAGATTAGATAGCAGATGCTTTTGTCCAATGTGACTTCCATGTCATGACTGTAGAGTAGCGTAAATACACTAGAATAAGATAGATGAGGTCACACAAGCTAAACCAGACCATAATTTAACTGCCTCCTTGCTTGACTTAATACACCTAGAGGTTAACAACCTAAACAAGGAAATCACTGCATACCAACATGACTAACAAGTTAATATCATAACAAGCCAAGAGGTGAAGTGATCTGTGCTGATATATAAGATAATATCTAAGCAACATTCAAATACGCTGTGACATTTGCATTTTACAGGCTTCAGAGATTCCAGCAGTTGTGAAATTACTTTTTCATGGGTTTGTGGCTCCAGTCAGAACACATGCTATATTTCTGCATCACCATTAAAAAACATGAAATTTGGTGACATTCAAGCTCACCACCAAATCATCAGACAGCACTCAAAATCGGCTGACTAATTTCTCATAAACTTCAAGATTTCTTCCAACACTTTCACAGGATATCACACAAAAAAAGTGAGTAGTTCGACTGCATCTTCGAAAAGACACAGGCGCAGAAACATGAAGCCCATGAGTATGAATGAAACAGTGTGTGTACAGTAATAGTGAGTTAAAGAGAAGGATATGATTTTAAAGCATTTAAGGAATCCTTAGCTGAATGGCTAATTCTGGAGTTCCTTCATGAAGAGCAGAATGGGACATTTATCCCAGCACCGCAGAAGTGAAGGTTAAGATGTGGGACAATCAGATTTTCAATGTTTAGCACCATGCTGACTGTGGCGCCATGTTGGGTCCAGACAAACAAATCACTATTTGTTTTATCAGGCATGAGGGTCTCTTGTTACATGTATGTTACAAAGCAGGAATAAAATGCACTGCGAGAGAAACATTGGGTATTGTCACGTCACAGGCACCGATGGAGGTGAAGGCAAGCATAGGGAAAATCAAAGGGGGCTTTATTAACTGAAATTACAGGTCAGGATAAAAGGAAGACGGACAACGAGGGGTCAAAACAGGGTAGGGAGAACGAAGGGCAAACTGGGAGCACATGCTGGCAACAACATCAATGACTGCACTGGAAAGCTCAAGATAGGGAGGCACTATATGCATCACCTGCAAGGGAGCAGACGAGAGGCAGCTGGAGTGATCCACACGAGGGCTGTAACGACAGGAAGGACTGAACAAGAATGAGGAGAGAACGAGGGGCAAAGAATGCATGGTGTGGCAGATATAAAATGTAATTCTATAAGACTTTAGAAAGAAGCAAAACATGCAATAACATGTAGTAATAATGGATGCAAGAGTAAATATTTGCCTAACGGCATACAGTTTGAAATCTCACAGTCATGTTCCTACAGTCAATAATTGAAAAAAATTGATACAAAAGTGAAAATTAAATAATACTTTACCATCATTCCCAGGAACAGGATCAGAAATTCATTTTAATTTTGCTGTTTCTCTTTGTCTTGATTAGTAATTGTGATGGGTGTGGAATTAAAATGCATCACACTTTTTTTTTTCCATTGGAATAATACATTTATATTATTTTAATTTCAATTTTGATGGCTATTTCATATGGATGTGCTAGGAATGACACATTATAGGGGAGTTAATTGTTTTGATCAGAGCAAATGAAAGATGTTCAGTGCGATTCCAGTATCTCCATTATCCATGCTAGTGTTGCAGAGGCTTCTCCAATTAGCAAGTAATACAGTTAAGGCGTAATGATGTACCTTGGCTTAGCTTGCTGTTATTATTGAGATAATCATTTTCATAATGCCTGTGCCTAACTGAAAATCACTTCTATTCTCTACTAACCAGATCACACTTGCCCTCCATTTTCTCTCGATCTGATTTGCTGCCCAGCCATTTAAATGATATGACAAAGGTTAAAGCTTTAATACTTTTGTGTTTTCGGAATCTCCGCAGTACACAATGCATGCATTTGTAATTTATCAATTTTCCGTAAGAGTTTCTGCAGTACGGGCTTGCAGTGGGCCTGTCCATCCCAGGACGGGAGACAGGGGGCTGTTCGGATGCTATGCCTGTTCGTTGCTGGGCCTGCTTTAGAAATAGTCCACGGGGGGGGGGGGGCGGTGGGGGATGTGGCTCAGTAGGTTAGACTGCAGCGCCTGTGATGTGAAGGTTGCCAGTTGAAATCCTATGATTGGCAGAGTGGCCTCGACACTGGGCTCCTAACCTGAACTGCTCCAGGCAGCAGCTGGTTCTGCTTTCACAGTTGTACATCACTTTTGGACTGGCACATGCTGGGGGTGTCCCCTTTTACCTAAAACAATGAAAGTGCTCCCCCCACCCCTTTGATGTTCCAAGTGCCCTTTTTGGGTAACAACTGACGATCACGCAAAATCTCCAAAGGTGGACCACCCCCCAATCAGAGAAATTCACCAAGTCCCCACCCAGCAGGCAAAAAAAGTACCGGTAAGCCACGACCCCCCCTGTTAGAGCATCTGCCACCCCAGAAGCCTGTGCACATGACTGCTTTATAACAAACATCCACTGAATAAATGTAATGTCTGCTTCTCATTGGTACTTTGTCTTGTTACCGATGCCACACAGCATTAAGATAGCTAAGGACAGCCAGCTCTGTAGCTGGTGCCCAGCGCTCGCGTTCTCATGGTGCCGCCCTGAAAGGCCACTTCATTCCCTGAAGATCCACTTATGCTCCACAAACCCAATGATCTACGCAGACGAATAGCACTAACAAAAGGCTGCTTGTCAAAAAGCTAATAATACCAACAAAATTAATAATTGTCGTTATTATTTGAAGAGAAAGCCGGTCTGCTCTGCCAAGGAGATCTGCAGGCAAAGGCTGTACTTTGTATGCATGCTGGGTCAGAAACAGCCTGCCATTTCGCACCATGAGGACAGAGAGAATGAAAAGCAGATAATGGGCCTTTTCTTTGACTCTCTGACCGCCGATGCAGGGCATTATCATGAATGCCGGGGCCTTTACCTGAATGCTATCTAAAAAGGCAAGACTGAAGGCGTGGAGTTTAATCATACTAATTCCCTAATGACTCCAAAATGAAACCTGCTGCTACGTTATTTTTGACCATTGATTACAGGGATGGTATGACAATAAATCCAGATTCACATCACTCAATTTAGATTAGATTATATTAGATTGGATTAGATTAGATTAGATTAGATTAGATTAGATTAGAGTTTACAACTATTGTATGTTTACAATGAAATTTTCTGTGGCAACTCTCAGGAAGAAAACAGCAATAGGTTTTAAGTTTTAAAAAATGCATCCCTGACTACATACAACAATAAAAAAGTACTCAAGGCAGATAAACGAATTAAAAAAAAGTATGTTTAAAAGACATTCCACAATCAGAGTGAAGTATTGGTGTTGCATTGACACTGTGGTGTGTTTCACAGTTAATCTCAGCTAGAGGTGAAATTCTGACGTCACAGGTAACTCTGCCCAGGGATAAACACAAGGACGAAATTCCAGGCCTCAGCTCTGTGTGTGTGTGGGGTCTTCCATGGCCCTGCTTTGTTCTATGTACCCAGACATGCAGCCAGTGATGATACATTTCCTTAAACCTTAAGAATGGGTTGGGGTGTGTCAGCACCCTGTTATGAACAAGGAACAAAGCCATTCATGGGGTACACAGGTTTGTGCTGGTCTGGGATAGGCTGAATCGGAATGGGACCCTGAAAAGCCACAGTATGATAATTTAATTACATCTTAACAGAAGGACAATAATGCAGATCATGGATTTAATTTGTTATGATGTAGCTTATATAACTCGTTAATCGACATATCCTGGGTATGATGTTCAACTTGCAGGTAAACTATTTTTAGGATTTGGTGGTGGGATTGGCACTCCAGTCACCATAAAACACCTCACAACTGCTCGATGCTATTCTGCTCTCCATGGGAGTAGCTCTGCTGCAGCCACCAGCAGGAATGCTGCACGCACCATGAAGGGGATAGGGGAAAACCTTCGGGAGCCCCATCCCTGGACAGGGTGAAACCGGCAGAGAGCTAATAGGGTCAGGCGTGTTGGGGATCAGGGCTGGTGTGGTGCTGAGGCGTCGTCTCCTGCATGCCGGCACTTGGGTTCAAGTTTGAGGCGACCCATCCAAGTAGGCATGTTGAACATTTTGTATCTCCGGCAAGATGAGCGTCTTCCTCTGCTGTAGGGGGAGCTTCGCAAACTCTGTGTTTCGGTGGCAGGTATGAAGACCAGGGAGTAGCCAGATCTCTAGGTGGGTACACTTACTTTTGGTCTGGTCAGTCTGATGGCTGCCATACTCAAGGAGTAGTTGTTGCTGTAGCAGTTCGGCTCCTTCCGTTGGTGTCTGATGTCACTCCTTTCAATGAGGCTAAGGTACTCCTTGGGTGTCTTGTCTGTTGTCTCAGTGTATGCGGAGAATGAACTTGCAGATTTGGGTGTGACTGCTGACTCTAATGTGATGTGGGAGACCTTCCGTGATAAGACTCTGAAGGTTGCCGAGGGTTGTGTTTCATCTTGCAGGGCACCCTGGATATTATCAAGAGGAGTCACAGCACATGATTTGGTGGCAACTCCAGTCTGTACCAGGAACAGGATAGCTGTGAGGGCTCTGAGGGCAGATAAGGAGGTGTTTGTTAGACAAATCTGTGAGCAGGTGATGCACCATCTGTGGTCTAGTGACCCACGTCCTGCTTACAGAGGAATCAAAGCAATACATACATCAGAATCCATTCCTCGGGGACTTGCAGTCAGCATGAGTAATGGAACGTTCCTTATGGATGACACTGCAATTGTGACGGTTCTTGAAGCTGATCCTCTGATCAGCTGTAAACCACCCAATCTCACTGAGATTGCACAGGTGGTGAATCAACTAGGGGTAGGGAAGGCCACAGGGATCTGTGGTATCCGGGGTGAACTTCTTCAGACTGGTGGTAAGGCTGTCCTCCTAGCATTGCAGCCAATCTTTGCTTCCATTAGGTTCCATCCCAACTGACTGAAAACAAGACTTGTAGTCCCAATCTGAAAAGGGAAGGATGATTGCCTGGAGTGCGGCAACTACAGGGGGATGACACTGCTGTCAGTGCCGGGTAAGGTCCTTGCTAGGATCATCCTTAACAGGATCCGTGATCACTTGCTTACCTGTCAACAACTGGAGCATTCTGGTTTAATGCCTAAGAAGTCTACCATTGACCGTATCTTTGCATTGAGGGTTCTCATTGAGCGCAAGTGCCAATATAGGCAGAGGTTCTATGCAGTCTTTGTTGATTTTCATAAAGTGCTCGACTCAGTTGATCGACTTACTCTTTGGGACATCCTGAGACTTCCCGTGATCCCCTCGTAGTTGCTGGATGTCATGGCTATCCTGTACACTGGTACTGTGAGTGCTGTGTGAAGTGAAAGGAGAACCTCTGTGTTCTTCCCAGTTAATTCTGGGGTTCTCCAGGGGTGTGTTCTTGCTCCTACTCTGTTCAATGCTTGTATGAACTGGGTGATGGGTAGGGTCATCGGGTCCAGCAGCTGTGGGGCGTCCATTGGTGAAGAAAGATTTATTGATCTTGACTTTGCCGACAATGCTGTGATCTTAGCGGAGTCAATGGAGGCTCTAATCGGGGCATTCGAGAGACTGAGTGAGGAGTTTGCGTGTCTGGGATTGTGGATGTCCTATATAAAGACCAAGATCCAGGCATTTAATGACTTTCCTGTCAGTTGGGATGATGCCTGACTCCCAAATGGAAGCAAAGGTTGTCTGCAATTCCAGGAGGACAGCCTTACCATCAGCCTGGAGAAGTTCACCCCAGATACCACAGATCCCTGTGGCCTTTCCTACCCTGAGCTGATTCACCACTTGTGCAATCGCAGTGAGATTGGGTGGTTCACAGCTGATCGGAGGATCAGCTTCAAAAACTGTGGACTCAGTGATGTCCAACATCCTAGTTGGAGCGTCAGCTTTAAACAACTGCTCAAAGTTGCTGGCCCAGCGAGTCACAATTCCAGTGTCATCCATAAGGACCATTCCATTACTCAGACTGCAAGTCTCAGAGGAACAGATTCTGATGTGTGCAATGCTTTGATTCCTCTGTAAGCAGGACGTGGATCATCAGTATTGGAGTTCCAAGTCAAGGTTGTTGAAACCAAGATCCAGCAACCCGCAGCCCCTGACCTTTTGCAAAGTGAAGGAAAATAGAGCCATTTTCACCACGGTCTTCAGACCCTTGGGGACTGACACAATCCTCATAGCCAGCCCTGTCAGTTTCAGTGGTCACATTGAAATCACCCATGACCAGAGGAGTGTCACCTTGTGGGCACCCTACAACCACCGAGCAGAGTTGCGAGTAAAATGTCTCCCTCAACAAGACATCGCTCACCGCAGTCAGAGCATACACTGAGACAACAGACAAGATACCCAAGGAGTGCCTTAGCCTGAGTCTCATAATCTATCCATCCATCCATTACCTTCCACTTGTCCGGGGTTCGGGTTGCAGGGGTAGCAGCTTCAGGAGAGATACCCAGACCTCCCTCTCCCCAGCTACCTCTACCAGCTCTTCGGGGGGATGCCGAGGCATTCACAGGCCAACCGAGAGATGTAATCCCTCCAGCGTGTCCTGGGTCTGCCCCGGGGCCTCCTCCCTGTAGGACATGCATGCCCAGGTGGCATCCATGCCGGGAATCCAAACCACCTCACCTGGCTCCTTTCGATGTGGAGAAGCAGCAGTTCTACTCTGATATCCGAACTTCTCACTTTATCTCTAAGAGAAAGCCCAGACACCCTGTGAAGAATTTCGCCTGTCTGTATTCGCGATCTCATTCTTTCGATCAATACCCATAGCTCATGACCATAGGTGAGGGTAGAGTCGAAGATGGTCCAATAGATCAAGAGCTTTGCTTTCTGGCTCAGTTCTTTCTTATCCACAACAACCGGCTTAGTGCCTGCAAAACTGCAAACGCTGCTCAATTTCGTCTGTCCAGCTCTCGATCTCACCTGCCATCACTCGTGAACGAGACCCCGAGATACTTGAACTCCTCCACTTGAGGCAGTACTTCCTCCCTGACCTGAAGAGGGCAATCCGCCTGTTTCCGGCTGAGAACTATGGTCTCGGACTTGGAGGTGCTAATCCTCATCCCCGTCGCTTCGCACTCGGCTATGAATTGCCCGAGAGCACGCTCGAGGTCCCTAGCAGATGAAGCCAACAGGACGACATCATCCGCAAAAAGCAGCGAGGCAATCCTGAGGCCACCAAACTGGACATCCTCAACACCCTGATTGCGCCTAGAAATCCTGTCCATAAATATTACAAACACGACTGATGACAAAGGGCAGCCCTGGCGGAGCCCAAGCTGCACTGGGAACACGTCTGACTTATTACGGCAATGAAGACCAAGCTTCTGCTCCGTTCATACAGGGACCGAATCGGCCACAATAGTGGACCCCGACCCCTATACTCCCGAAGCACCGCCCATAGGGAACCTCGGGGAACTCGGTCATAAGCCTTTTCCAAGTCCACAAAATACATTTAGACTGGATAGGCAAACTCCCAGGCCCCCTCCAGTACCCTCGCAAGGGTGTAAAGCTGGTCCAGTGATCCACTGCCAGAACGAAAACTGCATTGTTCCTCCTGAATCCGAGATTTGACTATCGATCTCATCCTCCTCTCCAGTACCCCGGAATAGACTGTCCCAGGAAGGTTGAGAAGTGTGATCCCCCTATAGTTGAAGCATACCCTCTGGTCCCCTTTCTTAAACAAGGGGACCACCACCCTGGTCTGCCAATCCAACGGTACTGCCCCTGACCTCCACTCGCTGTTGAGAAGGCATGTTAGCTATGACAGCCCCACAACATCCAGAGCCTTTAGGATCTCGTCCACACCCAGGGCTGGCTAACACATCGGTGTTTAACATCCCTGGCCACCTCAGGCTCAGTGATGGGCAAGTCCACCCCAGCCCCCTTGGGCCCCATATCCTCAGATGTCTCAAAGGCAGTGTGTGCAGATGTATCTGAGGCAGGGTTGTGGAGGTCCTCAAAGTATTCCTTCCACCTCCGGGTGATGTCCCCAGATGAGGTCAACAGCACCACTTCCCCACGATAAACAGTAGGAACTAGCAGCTGCTTCCCCCTCCTGATATTCCAGATGGTTTGCCAGAACATTTTTTGAGGCCAACCTAAAGTCACTTTCCATGGCCTCACCAAATTCTTCCCACGCTCGGGTTTTTGCTCCCGCAACCGCCTAAGCCGCATTCTGCCTGGCCTGCCTGTACCCATCAACTGCCTCCGGAGACCCCCAGACTATTAATTCCCAGTAGGTCTCCATATTCAGCTTGACAGCCCCTCTCACCTCACTATGCGCTTGGGCCTACCAGGTCTGAACGACTTCCTCCCATGCCACCAGAGCCAACCCACCACCAGGTGGAGATCAGTTGACAGCTCTACCCCTCTCTTCACCTGAGTGTCCAAGACAGAAGGCCGCAGATCAGATGATACGATTATGAAATCGATCATCGACCCGTTGCCCTGGGCATGTTCATACCATGTCCACTTATGGACACCCATGTTTGTTATGGACAAACTATGCATTGCAAGTCCAATAACAGAACACCACTCAGGTTCCAATCAGGGAAGCCGTTCCTCCCAATCACCCCCCTCCAGGCCACACTGTCATTGCCCACGTGAATGTTGAGGTCCCCCAGCAACCAGCACACCACTCAGGGAGTCCAAGAAGGCCGGGTACTTCGAACTGTCATTCGGCGCATAGGCGCAGATAACAGTCAGGGAGACAGCCCTCTCATTCACCCACGCCCACCCAGTGTCGCTCACCCGCCACAACTCCAGAAGAAAAGAGCATCCAGCCCCTCTCCAGGAGCTTCGTTCCAGAACCCACGCTATACATTGAGGTGAGCCCAACTATATCTAGTCGAAATCTCTCAACCTCATGCACAAGCTCAGGCTCCCTCCCTGCCAGAGAGGTGACATTTCATGTCCCGAAAGCCCGTTTTGTCAGCTGGGGATCGGACCGCCAGGGCCTCCCTTGGCCGTCACCCGATCCACAATGCACCGAACCCCTGACATTCCCCTTGCGGGTGGTGGACAGTCCCATGTGCTTCTTTCGGGCTGTGCCTGGCCGGGCACCACGAGCCCCCACCAGGCGCTCGCTAATGGGCTCCTCCCCCAGGCCTGGTTCCAGGGTGGGGCCCCAGTGACCCTAGTCTGGGTGAGGGAGACCTTGATAGACTTCTCTGTCATAGGGATTTTGTTGGATTGCTCTTTGTCTGGCCCCTCCCCTGGGACCTTTTTGCCTTGGGATACCCTACCAGGGGCTATTTCCCCCGATAACATAGCCACCAGGGTTACTGAGGCACACAAAACCCTCCACCATGATATGGTGCCAGTCCGAGGAGGGGGAGAGTCTCATAATATGCTCATTAAAAGGAGTGACATCAGACATCATCGGAAGGAGCCGATCCGTTACAGCAACAGCTACAACTTGAGTATGGCAACCATCAGACCAAAAGTAGGTATACCCACCTACATAAATCTGACCACTCCCTGGTCTACGTACCTCAGAGAGTTCTGCTACCGAAACGTGGAGCTTATGAATCTCCCCTGACAGCAGAGGAAGATGGTCATTTTGCCGGAGAGACTAGACATTCCATGCACCTACCCGGATGGTTCGCCTCAAACTGGAACCCGAGTGCCACTATGCAGCAGTGACACTTCAACACCACACCAGTCCCGATCCCCAACAGACCTGACCCTATTAGCTCTCTGATGGTTTCGACTCGTCAGTGGATGGGGCTCCCAAAGGCTTTCCCCCATCTTCTTCATGGTGCATGCAGCCTTCCTGCGGGTGGTTGCAGCAGAGCTACTCCCACGTAGAGCAGAAGAGTATTGTGCTCATTTGTATCGAGCAGTTGTGAGTTGTTTTAAGGTGGCTGAAGTGCCAATCCCGCAAAAAATCCCCCCAAAGAATTTGTTTCCCTGCAAGTTGGAGGACCGCTTGCAGGGACAAATGCAGTTTAACGTCATACCGAGGACAGGTATGACGTTAAACTTGAGTGCTTGAGTGCTCTGCGTCTAAGTATTGTATGACCTCACAAAATGAACACCCATGATTTGCAAATTAAATTGGACTTCCACAATAGTCAAGGCATGGAAAGGGTCATTTGATATCCTACCGCAGCAAAAAGATGCAGTATGTAGTTGCATCTATCTGTGTGAAGACGAGAAGGGAAAGATGAATCACCCTGACTGTCACAACCACCATTCCCTGTCAACAGCAGTCCCAGGTGGGTGCTGCCTAAACAGACAGATGACACATCTCCACCAAACTGAGATGGGAAGCCTTTGCTCATCACTTACTGTGTATCCAAAAGATATATAGAAAGGGAATAGTTAATAATATGTTGTTTATCTTACAAAACATTTTAATTTAAAGGGAGGATAACAATAACATAACAAGGGACCACAGCAACACAGAGAGCAGGACAAGGCAACCTTCACATAACAAAGTACATATACACCCCAAAATAATGACAGAGCAGGGCAGACACTTAAATACACATAGAAAACTTGGGCAAAAAAAGGAACAAGTGTAAAACACAATCAATCAACTAATTAACACACGGCACAGGACAACAAGCAACAGAACAGAACAACCAACAAGCACTGGCACAAGAAAACTGGCAATAGGTGGAACTAATAACAATTAATCACAGAAACCAGGGAACTTAAACCCAAAACTAGGAAGTATTAACTACATACTGGGAATTAAACACTAGGAATAGAACACAAGGATAATTAAACAGAATCAAAATGGAACAGAACAGAACACAAGCAGGGAAAACATAGGACAAGAAAACTAATATAGAAAATAAACACTGGGAAACAAAAACCCAAGAAAAATACAAATAAGCAGATGAGACAGGCCCAAGACCAGCCTCAAACCGATAACCAGCAGCACTCAGTCTGAGCCACACGCTCAGCACACTAAGCTATGTGGTGGTTAGGGAACAAGGAGAAACACAAGGGTTTAATGAGTGACAACACAGGATGGCCAGTGACACCTGCTGGCCAAACAGGGAAGAGACACGATAGACAGGCCGAGATGGGACAGACCCTGACAGATTCAGGTTAAGAATTTTCTTCAACGTATTTCAAAGGTCCATACCAGGGCTTAGCCTAGCAACCTTCTGCTTGGGATCTCGCTTCCATAAATGCTACAACACCTGACATCCCATTTCCATCTTCCCACTGTTCCCTGAATCATCAAGCCGATGGTTTGCGCAGAACATTCCCTTCGGGGACTGAACTTTTCCGAAAGTTATCTAACGAGATCGGGCGTTCATGCAGCACTTCCTTGTTTTCCCTCCCTGTGATTTGGGTTTGTTTTCGCGCAGCGGGAAAACGCTTGACATGCAGGCCGCCGAGGCATGAGAGCGAAGCAGCACACCTTGGGGATCGCAGCCTCTCTGTTAGTTTAGGCCCTTGCTGAGGTACTGCTGGTATGTATTGAAACTGACACTCACGCCTTCCTCAATGTGAAACAGTCCGCATAAAGAAGAGGTCATTATCGCTCTGTGGGCACAGGTAGATATATGTATTCTGTCATCGCTTTGGTTTATCGTCATTCCAATTTTTCTTCGGTCATTCACCTTGGCCATTTCACTAAATGCTAAATGGAACAAATTTGTGCAGGGGTTTACCGCTCGAGGGCGTTGACATTCGCAATTAATGGCCCCCACACTCAACCCCCACCCCCCTACACATTAGTTTTACTGTGCATTTAATTGATATTGGCTCCGGAACAGTTGCTGTCCTGCCCCTCCGGAAAAGAAGCGGGCCTGAGTGAGGCAGGAAGAATTATTTGAAATGCAGTAACACGGCCTGACAGTCCTGTGAAATCGAGAGACTCTGCCGGTCACAGTTCAGAATCCCCATTAAACTGCTGGTGGAGGCAGTGCGGAGGAACACTAGAGAGGAGCATGCAAGGGCCACAATTACAGAAGACAGCCGAGATTTATATTTTACTATACCCAGGTATCGCGATGGTAGACAGTGTGCTGGATTCACATAGTAAGTGGTGTATGTACAAGTAATGTTTACCTCAAGAGCCCTACATTATATCAGGAATGTTTTACGACCCAGTTTCCAAAATTTTGGGATGCTGTGTAAAACATAAATAAAAACAGAATGCAATGATTTATGAATCATATCAATTCCTGTTTAATGGAAAATAAAATAAATGCTCAAATGTTGAAATTGAGAAATGTTAATGTTTTATGAGAAATATATGCTCAAATAGAATTTGATCAATTCTTTTGTTTCACAATTTTTTGTTTCAAAAAAGTTGGCACAGGGGCAATAAAAGAAAAGTTGCGTAATGCTAAATCAAAACACCTTGTTAATTATCTCACAACTAATTATCTTAATTGGAAACAGGTCTGTGAGATGATTGGATATAAAAAGAGCCTCCCAGAGAGGCAGAAGCTCTGAGCAGTGAAGATTGGGAGATGTTCACTGCTCTGTGAAAGACTGCGTGTAACAGTTTAAGAATAATGTTCCTCAATGCAATATTGCAAAGAGTTTAGGAATTCTGTAATCTATGGTGCATAATATCACTTAAATATTCAGAAACTCTAAAGCAATCCCTCTGTAAGGGACAAGACCGAAAACCAACATGGTGTCCCAACTATTTTGGAAATGGAGTTGTAATGGATTTTCATTAAACTATAATACAATATGCCTGTATGTCAATATTTTAGTTTATATTGCATTTTTTGAAAATGATTGTTTCAGAAAGCATTCTTTTACACGAGTAATTGAATGTTTGCTCTTTGATTTGAGGTAACTTGCAGTCTTTTGCCTTATTATAAGTTGTCAGAACAGAGGCTCTGCCGAGAGAGGATACCAACCCAAAGCATGTCAAATTGGGCCATTTCACACATATTGTTAGATTTTCTGCCGGAAGGTTCCGGAGACTATTTAACAAGACGAAGCAGGAAACCTGTAACTGCCAGACTTTGGGGCCATTGACTGAACAGGAGATTCCAGAACAATGTTAGCTGGAAAAGGGCTTGAGTATGGATGGCTGGTGGAACAAAGTACAAGACAGAAACAAAAATAGTAAAAAATGACAAACGCTGAGAAGTCATCAGAATGCGGCAAAAGTCATGCACTCCAGGACCAACGAGACGGTGCCCCGGACAAAGCTTGCTGCTCAGTGAATATTAAGCCCTGGGATTTCAGCCTTAATGAGGTCCCAGGAGATGAGGGTGCAACAGCAGCCACCCTGTACAATACAACATTACGTTTATGTTGTAAATTTTAGTACATGAGAAGAGCACCAAATTTATTCTTTGTTTTCTGTGGCTTGGTTACGGTAGATATTGAGTGGACAAAGTTCCACAAAGGCAATCTGCCAAATGGATGAGAACTGCCTCTGGTGTGGTGTTATTCGAGAGAAATATTAATCCTCTAACTAGCCAAGCAATGTTTCTGTTACATGGCTTTGGGCAAAGGAATAGGTTCGTGTTTAAATATTTCTCAATTTTACGTCCCAGTTTTAAATGAGTGATTTTGCAAGAAACGCTCATGGAAAACCTTTTTTTTTTCTCTTTGTTTGGCAAATTTTGCGGAAATAGCAGATGGATAAGGATTTGGGCTTTAAATCAAGAGGATGTCGACTCCCAGGAGGGTCCAAGCTGTTGTACCTCTGAAAATGACAGCTGACCCAATTTGCTTCAGCTAAACAGCCATTTTACAGAAGGTCATAGTATTTCCTGTAAGGTATCGCTTCAGCATCTAGCATATATCACCACTGGCACGCACATCTGGCATGTGTATCGTCTCGGTGTAAAAACTGTCCTGTAAATAGCCCTTTTGTTTGCAAAGCAAAAATAAAAGAAACAAAAACATACAAGCAACTGTATCCATCTTCCTACTGCTTATACAGTATAGAGTGGGAGGCTTGGCGCCGAAGGCCATTCCAGCAAGCAGTGTACAGGGCTGGGGACATTCTGGCAGGGTTGCCAGTCAATTTTTTGCCATTTTATAAGTTGTGCCAATCGGCTTCAGAATAAGCTTGTAACAACTGCTCAAAGTTCCAAGTCCATTCATAATATCAGTGTGCCATTAATAATATAATAAGCACTATAACATTGTTCAAAGCGCCACCACATTTTGGAGGAACCTTGTGGACACAGTTTCTTTCAAAAGCAAGGAAAAAATTCTTTTCTTTTTCCCAGCAAGTGGCTTTTGACCGTCATGGCATAGTGGCGGTTCCATGGACCATTTTACCCATAAACCATTGTTGCAGTCTTTGATCCATCTCCTGAGGCAACTGACCACCGTACACTTAAGGTTAAAATCATTTCAGACATCTCTGTATTTCAAGGTCACACATCAGGCTGAAACTTGCGTGCACAAACTGGCAAACGCACCCCTTGCCTGTTCATTACATTTACTTCATTGACTCATATTCACTGTTACAATTTCCAGTTAGCCAATACGCACCAGCAGTCAACTTGGCCCATGATATTGCAATGCAGCAACGTGTCAGGCCTGGGTCAGCGTATGGCTCAGTGAGCTAAGCCTTTGTTCCTGTGATCAGAAAGTCAATGGTTCGAGCCTTATTTCAGCACATCTGCAGGTCCTTGAGCGAGGCCCTTAACCCCCAGCGCCCTCGGTGCTGCTATGGTTTGCCGCTCTTCACAGCCAGCTTGTTTTAACCCACAGAGAGAAACTTGGAGGCATGAAGAGAAATTCCCCACGATGATCAATAAAGTAGCAATTTCTAACAGTGCTGTCTTATTTTACCTGGTGGCGCAGCTTTTGAACTGACGGCGGCTGTTAAACGCTTGCGATTACCCCAGTCCTATCCGCGTCGTATAATGTGACACAAGTGCCCCTGAAGAAGGACAATAGCTTTACAGACAATGTCGGCTTCGAGTGCCGGAGCTCCAGACATGACTGAGGAGTGGAAACGTCATAGCACTCAAACTGTCACACCTGCCGGGCCTTTTCAGACGATATGCAATTTGTCGTCTGCAACAATCACCGTTTGCTCCACTGTGCAGACGTGTCTTCCACATGGGTAACAGCCCATTATGGAGCATTCGGGGAAATGTTAACACAAGCAGTTTCTTTTCGTTTTGTGGTAGGATTCCTGATGAACTTGAGTAGTTAATCTTTCCACATGCACCCAACAATGTCCAAAATAACATTTAGACAGATTTTAGACCGAGTTGTTGTGTGAAATGTTATTTTATCTAGCCGGTTATATATTTCTCAGGAGACTACATGGCATTGAAAAATGAGGTGGGGGCTATGAAAAGTGTGAGTCAGAGGATCAGGGCATGAGGCTTAATAAGCTAATTTCAGGCCAAATAAGCCAGGGGCCGGGGCAGCCGAAGGACCCTTTCAGCTTGTGTTTCAGGGAACGTCCAGAGAGGGATTTATACTTGACCTTCCCTGTACACTCTGCCGTAAAGTACACTGGACATTTTTAAAGCCATTCAGACTGTTCCGCAGATTCCCTCATTCCACGCCGTAATCTGCAACCTTCGTGGCTTTATGGGGCTGTTCTACAAATGCAAGAGACGGGAATAGGTGTGTGTGTGTGTGTGTGTGATTGAGGGAGAACTTTAACTGACTTTACTTTATTGGAAGTAAGAGTGATGGAAATACGACATTTAACATTGCAAAATGCATATACGCAGTTAAAATTTTCTTATGTATTTCCAGTATAACGACTAAACAAAAACTCTGCATCAAAGGGACTACCTCAGTTGTCACAGCAACGGAGAATGAGACAATATGTTGCGTGACAGGAGCACAGGCACAACACAGAACTTCCTCAGACTGGTGACTAATAATTGTTATCAACAGATGCTCTGAATTCCTGCATATGTGGCCACTATTGGAGATCGTTACATTTTTTTTTATTGCATGGTAGATGTTGCTGGGAACATTTATACTTATGTATATCACTCTGCTTTTAGTGAAGCAACACAGAGACGACTATCTTGTGACCCTTTTGGTTTCAAATCCTTTTGTTTGTCCAGTCAGCCTTCAATCATGTCCAGTAAACAGTGCTGGTGAGTCTGAAGGCAGCACAAGGCATGTAGTTGGTGACGTCCTAGATGGGACGCAAACCCATTTTGGAGTCATTCCCTCACAATGACTCTATGACAAATTTATGAGGTGACAATTCTCCTAAACGTAAGTGTATGGACTACAGGAGGAAACCTGTTTGGAGATGGTAAGAACATGAAAATTTCACACATGTGGAGCTGGGGTTGGGGAATTGAAGCCACAAGCCCAGACATGTGACACGCTGCCCTGTCCCCTTTCATTCCAGTACAATTATTTCATGACTGATCAATCCTGATATCAAGGGCCATTGTTTCAATTTTCTCTACTTGTTGCCCCAAATATCCTATTTCTGAAGGTTAATTTATCACTAAAAAGAGGCAGCATATTGTTTCCACAGCACAAAGTGGTTGGTATGTTGCATCACAACTCAAATATGGAAATAAGCTTGTTTAATGCACTCTAACTCGAGAACCTTTGATCACAGTAATAACTTGACTCCTAAATGTCACCCTTGTTCTCAGTGATAGCTGGCTTAACGTACACCAATAAACAGATGTCTATTCCCCAAGAAAGAGCTGATTGGGGCGTGAGGTAAAATCAGTTGGACTGCGTTGTGCTTCCCGGTGGCGCCTGTAGGAATCCCAGCCTTTTTTTTTTTTTTTTTTTTTTCCTTTCAAATCCTGGAAAAGCATGTTTCCAATCACGGGTCACCGAGACTTAACCACTGCGTGGCGTTCCAGCAAATATTCATGCTGCAACTGTTCGGCTGGGCTCTGGCCACCGTTTATTACCGGCAGACTGTGTTTTCCTGTAGGTCCTGCCAAGACAGAAATTGCAGGCTGTGAAACGCCATTTGCACTGTTCGCAGCCAGCTCCGTAACCCATGTGAGTGCAGATGGTACAATGGCCATTGTTCCCCTGATAAGTGGGACATATTGGATTCTATTTACCACAGTTTTCTCTCTCTCTCTCTCTCTCTCTTGCTCCCTTTCGCTCTCCCCTCCATTACTTTTCAGTAGGTTAAATAACTAACAAATGTGAAATCACCATTTGGGTTGGTTTTTCTGATGACTTATTCTACACTAATATTTTTATTCTTTTTACTTATTTTATTACAGCCACTCTTGGGGGGGGAAAAACATTATAGAAAGTGACACAAAAAGTCTATCATCTAACATCTCTTATTAAAGAGATTATATGATTATATGTTTCTTAGAGTTCAGCTCTGTTTCTCTCTCATGTATGGTGTTGTCTTTGTATGTTGAGACATCAGATCTTCAGGAATGATAAGGATGCTGAGGTTTTTCCCGCTGACCTGTTCTGGTACCACAGCCTGCTCTTACCCTCCTCAGAGGTTCATAGGAGATTTGGGTCAGCAGTTTCACCACACATCAAACTGGGGACTCTGAATTGCCCATTTAACCATATCCACAGGCTAACTTTTTCCACTGCCATACCAAATTTTTTGGGCGGGAAGGAAATGATGATTTTAATCTGGCTGGGGAAAATACATAACAAAAGTGCAGACTTAAAACGGAAACTCGGCTCAATGAATCAATTAAAAATGGCCGAAAAGAATTCTGTGTTATTGCATTTATTTATTTACTTAGCAAAGGGTATGTATCAAAAGTTTGTTGTACAGTTTACCATGGAAAATTTGACTTTGCTGATTGTTGCAATGCTTGCAATTTTTGCTGATGCCTTAGATGTGCATGACCCCCCCCCCCCCCCCCAAGACACTGTTTACAGGTTCAGGACCATAAAGCATTACCATTTAAAATAGCATTTTTGGCATATGTGACATTGTCATTCAGAGAGCTGTTGAAATAAGAGCACAGCATGTGGACAAACTGAGGCAGTGATGTCCTTACGACACGTCAGATTCAATCTTGCTAAAAAAATGACTGTATTAGGATACCATTCATCCAACAATCTTTCATTACTGCTTATCCAGTATAGGGCATGGCACCCCTGGGATGGGATCCCAGTCCAATAACAGGGTACAATGACAGGCCATGTGCAATTTTAGAAACACCAATTTCCCTAAACCACATGTCTCAGGACTGCGGGATGGTACCCAGAGGAACCCGGCAGATACGCATGGGACGAGCATGTAGCTAGTCAGTCATTTCCCTTCCCAGTGCCCTTTCTCCCACAAGACACAAGATGCTAATAGACATCTGTAGTTGTTATATATGACAGAAAGGTAACGGTGACTCAGACAACCACTAATTACAACCAAGTTATACAGAAGAGCATCTCTGAAAGCAAAACTCGAAGCAGATGGACTACAGCAGCAAAAGACCATGTTGAATGCCAATATGGTTAGTTTGGTCTGGGGCAGAGGCAATACATACAAGATGGATGGATGATTACTACAGTATATGTGGCTTAATCTCGACTCTTGGTGCTCATATCAGTGGTATTCCTCCAGAATATTCTGTCTGGGTCTCGAGTATTCTCCATGACTGTTTTGCATATATATATGCATATAACGTATACTATTGCAATATCTCTTTATATAAAATTCCTTGCATCATTTTAAAAGCCATGTTTTGTATATGAATACCTGTATTGAGAATACAGCTGTTTATTCTGTGACATTGCAGATTCAGGATTTCCTGACAGATTTATTGCATTTGTGTATTTTGTATTAGACAGATTTATGTATATGTTGCTTCACCAGTAGATGGTGCACTTTTCAGATCTACAGTGTCAGGGCAGAGCTTAGACCAGTAAAGCAATCTGCCTTTATGTCAAAATCATGATGACTCCTGCGGACAAGAAAGTGAAAGACAAAATCGCTATTTACATTGATATGTAACATGCTCTGATCTGCTTAAAGAATTAGAACTGAGTCTCCAGTCTGCTTAGAAATTTGTGTTTTTTGATGAGGATAAACATTTCAGGCTATTTGGATCAAATTTTAAACACAAGGAATGACACAAAGTGTGAAATAAAAGCACATATAGGCTCTCAAAGTCGTGCAACTCTTGATTTAAGAACGTAGCAAAGTTATTGACTTTCATATCAAAAGTCCATTGACAAGTAATGTTAAGCATATCTGCACAGATTTCCTTTTTAGTGCCATTTTTTTTTGACTGACTCATTCAGTTTCTGTTCTTGCCATTTTGCTATTAATTTCAGTAGCAGTCATTGGCTCCCAAAGGGCTCCTACATGCAAATGTTTGGTGTTTTATCTTATTGCAGAGGTGTTACTAATTAAAAAGCACCCAGTGAGTTTTTTTCTAATGTGATACATATTTTTTGTAAACAAATGAATAAAGTAATGATGATGTTATAAAACCAATAAATCTACAATCTTTTTGCTGAATTAAGCAAGTGCTTCCAGAATCCGTGAGCCCTGTAGCTTAGTTTTTATGTGTTTTATAAAACTTTGAAATAATTTAGAAGTTCATCTTCACAATGTCTGACTTTTTGGTGGGGGGGGGGGGGGGCTGTCATACAGTGTCATCTTACAGGTTTACTGCAAAAGGACATGAGGAAATGTAGCAAATGAAGCAGGAGAGAAGGACAAGGTCTATTAAAGGTCTAGAGAGTGAGAGCACTGTTATTAATCTCCTTAATATCCAAAACAAGACAAAACATAATGCATTCAACACCTAGGAATGGGATGCCAAGTTATGAAAACAGAATCTTGTGTGCAGCAAGTGAAACTAGAAAGAGCCAATGGTCCAACGATTTGCCTTCTGTGGCTGCCGCCAGGACGCTGTAGGAACCATCATTTGATCTTGATTCTGTGAGGTTTCGTCTGCTTCGGAAACGGGGGGAGAGGGAGAAACAAAATGGATAGGAGAGGTCAAGGCGCAGACCGCCCATTGCCTTTGTAAATGGATGCTTTTACGGTTAGTTAGTTTTCAGGGTGACTGGCCCAGATATTGCGTTGAGGTGGAATCCCGCAGCCATTGAAAAGCACCCCCCCCCTATCTAAAGAGGGTGGGTGAATGAGAACCAATGGAGTGTAACAGATGCATTGGAAACACAGGTCGGTAACGGTACACTCACAGGCAGGGTTGTAAATGCCCCCCCGCCCCCCCAATGCATGAGGGAGGGAAGGTGCCCAGGCAGCTTGGTGACTAGGCGAGTCGTCATCGGAAATTAAAGGGCGGGAGCCGTTTTTGGACTAATCCTTTTCGGCCCCGGCGCGTTGCCTTTGATTGATGGTCTTCTAAACGTTGCTCCACATTTAGATGTAATCGGGACGCTCTTATCTCAAAAGATGAAAGACTTCCCTATTCTGGGGTCTGTTCCATTTATACCACTTATGTGACAGAGGTGCTTAATATATGCGGGGAGAGAGGAGAAGGAAGACGCCTGGCCTCTTAGAGGGACAGAACCCTCTCATTATTTTATTTATTTTATCAATCGACAACAATAACAGGATTAAAAAGTTTGACAATATAAAATTTATTAAGTAAAAAATGTGGAGCGTCTAGGGCTTATATTCCAGGAAATAAGGCAGGGGAACGCCCTGGATGGGAGGGCAAGGCACCACAGGGCTACGAGAAATATAGATATGTAAATATGTTTCTATTCAGAGGGAATTAAAGAAAGACTGACATGAAACGGATCATGTCAAAGAAACTAAACAGTGGTATCGCTTTTTTGGGGGCTTTTCTCATCCCTGTTCTATTAATTCTGCCTCACAGTCCTGCAGAGAAACGCCCCCCCCCATCCCCAGTGCCAGCATTTTTATCATGCCTAATAAGGAGCACTCCTCTGATTCACACACCTGTCAGTTAGGGCAGCGTCTTCAGCATAAACCCCACAGCCCTGCACAGGAACGAAGCGGCCAATTTGAGTAGCCATCTGTCCTTTTATGGAGGTAACTGCCGACCTCCTTGGGACGTAATCTGTCCCTGGGTGGCACCGGCGAGAACGGACTCAAAGTGATCCTCTCCTCACTGATGGAATCAAATCAAATCCCTAGTAATGCAGCACCATAAACGACAATAGCTCCCAAATACAAACGGCAAAACCACGACTAGATCTTCAAGCACTTAGCCCTGGGCACAGGAAACAAGTCAGGCTGTAATCACAGCCCTGTGAAGGTAAGAATGCCAGTTCAGGCCTTACGACAGGAAGATGCTGAATGTTTGACCAACGTAAATAACATGCTTTATCTCAGATGCAAGTTAAACATAGTTTTGTCATTACAAATGTTGGTACCTTAAAGAAACTGATTTCAACTCGGTAAAGTTTCAGTAATTGTGTGCATGTTCTAGCCATGTTTGTTTGCCTTTCATTCCCATGTACCACGTGGTTAAGTCTGTACGTGGCCGTCAGCATCTGCCCTGCTGCGAAGGCTCACTGTGCCCCTATGTCTAAGTAAGGATGGCATGATGGATAGATGAGTACTACTTTACAGTACTGGGATTTTATCTGTGTTGTGTTTTTATGATTGTAAAAGTGACTTTCAAAATGAGGCGGACAGATGGATGCATTTTTTAATTTTTTTTTCTGGAACAAAGCTTGCCAAGGTGTTAGATATTGAAATATATGCTAATTTTCTTTGTAAATAGTGCCCAACGCAAAGAGTAGCTCGACGTAACATATAGTCCCCACAATTTAAGCTTCTATGGTGCCACATTCTGCTTCTGGGAAATAGAGGTTTTGCAAAACATAAGAACAATTCTGATGCAGTATGGCATGCAGAGGGCATTATGGAGCAAGTGTGATGTCTAGAACTAAGCAGAATCAGAAATGCCGACCGTAGAAGTCGCTATGTCAAAATAAACAGTATTCTTGCTGGCATTCACTTTGGAATCCTCTATATACGGCAGGATACCTTACTTTTCTAAATCTTTCCGGTCAAAGACCTTTATCTACCCCAGGCAGCATACTAGTAAAGGAACAGATTTTGTGACCAAAAGATAAAATCCTATAAATTGCCCAGTTTCTGTTACCCTTGAGCCAAGTACCTAACCTGAATCGACTCTGAATCGACCTGCTCTATCCAACTGTATAAAAGTCTAGGAATCAATTTTTGATAAAGATATCTGCCAAGCAGCTAAATAAAATGTAATAACAAAAGGACTTAGCAATAATGCAATAGCACTGTCTTGTTTACTTGTAGATTTATTAGGATTTTCTTGATGCAGGAGGTTGATTATACTGCATTGGGTGGATGAGTTTTGGCTCACGTCCTGCTCAGCTTCAGGGCTGTATTATGTCTGAGTTACATAGACTGTGTTTCAATTCCTAAGCACAACAGCTGTTGAATTTTGACTGGAGCATCTTCATTGGCTGCTCTTATCAGTATGTTATCTGAGGGATTTCAGCTGGGACAGATGACCCTGCTTTCACTACAGCCATTGTACCTACTAATTGGGGGGGGGTTGGTATGCTGGACCCCAGCACAGGTCAGGTTGGATCTATGGTTCTTCCTAATCACCACTTACTGTTGGGCAGAAGCAGCAGAAAAGTGGCCTGCAGACTTTCAAAAGCACCAGAAAGGGTAGCAGAATGCAGATGATAGGCTGAACCACAAGTGATGTCATTGATGAACAGAAAACTGTCAAAATAGGTGGGGGGGGGGAGGAAAAAATTGCTGGCTTTCCAGGAAAAGATACTTTCAAACGTGAAACTTTTTTGTCTAACACTATAACTTAAAATGACTGCAGAAGGAGCCCTTTTGTTTAAGTTCAGAGTCATATCTGTTAATTGTTTGACAGAAGAGCGGGTTTCTCTGCCAGCATATTTTAAATGCATGGGGGGGCTAATCTCTCATTTGGGAGCCTTTCCATAAAAAGTTGGGAGGGGTAGCCACTGGCACGCTTCGATTCACATTCATTTTATACAGGAGTATTATAAAAGTTGTAGAATTTTGGACAGACAGTCAACCGAGCATCATGCCAACTTGGTTAAAACGTTTCGGTGAAAATTGTGGAATCCTCTGAAAATCTGAGCATGTATACTGTAAGAGATAATGTCGTACTCATTTTAATGCTTTAAATTTGAATGACCTTATTAGCACAGCACTATCAGAGGTCTGCAATCTGTCATTTTATGTGTTTGTTAAAATGGATGCTGCACTCTCGTTCCCCTGGTGGGGCTGGGTTTGAAATACACTTGTTAAGACTATGTCTCCATAAGACAGTTATAGGTACTGACAGGTGGTACGGTCGTTTAAGGACTGGAAACAAGTGCAGGTCCTCATTTGAAATTCAGGAGGCAAACCCTTGTGCTACTGTACATACAGTACATGCAAGTTTTTATATTGGTGTATTACTGTAAGTTAATGCAGGAGGATTAAACGTATCTCGATGGATTAAAAAAAAGACTATTAACCAAATTAAAATGATTTAAAATATAATACATTTAATATCTTCAGAGCAATGTTTCCCACGAGGTAACAAAATCAAAAGAAACACAATTTTACCAAAAGATGATTTAAATGTTGCAAGCAGTAGGTCTTGTACTGTAACTGTTCCAAAACTTGAGGGACTTGAGCAAAGTTGTACTGAACATGCAAAATTATGTAGAAAATGCCTCCCATTTATATAGCGCGTGAAACCTTTGACTATTCTACACAACAGCACGTGCGACATCTCAGGCTATATGTAAATGTTCCTTAGCAAATGTGTGGCTGTGCATGAGGTATGAGTGACACTGAAGCTCCACATCCTGGGAGAGGCTGCGTTACTATACCCTACAGGTCAGGCACTGCTTCCTTGAATATGAAACAGAATGTGGGAAAAATACTTTTGCAACAAGGGTCTGTGGAATGAAACATTAAATGAGTAACATGAAATCACTTATTCTCTCCTTACAATGCATTGCGGTGTCAGAGCTCACGCAGTGATAATTGGGAAAAATCTTATTTTTAATTCTGTGCAATAATAACCATCCTGCTTACTCTATCTACTGAAGTCTGTTACACAAAAAGCAATTTTTGCTTCACAAAAGTCAGCCTGTTTTTCAGTGTTTATTCTGAAATGTCAGTGATTGCCACATGTTGAAGATCATGTACAAACGATCATTTTGAGGCTATTATGACACCACAACAAATTGTCTTGTGTGAATCTGCGTCACATGTAATGTTTCCACAGGTGTAACGAGCAGTTGTGCATTATAACCATCCGGCAAAACTGACAAAATGTCCTCATGTTATTTCCTTGTGCTTATGAGTATTTAGTATCTGTCATTAAAAACAAAAGTTGCATTCTGGAAACCATGACTATATAAGCCGTCATTCATCACTCATGCCCTTGCAGTGACAGAATTCGCAAATGCAAGAACAGCAGGAAAGCTGGTGACAGGAGAAGGGTGACAATAACCATGCAGTTAATTTAATTGCTTTACAAAGAAATTATTCACGTAAGATTACTGTCCCTGCTTTGTGGATTAAGGGGAGCTGGGTTGGAACGTTTATGTATTTCAAAAAAAAGAAAAATGGTTCATTTCACATTTTAAATAAAACATCATTCAACTTTGGAAGCTGGATAGAATATAATGATGTTATGAAACATTTGAAATGCATACACTGATTTCAACTTTGTATTTTAATTAAATGTCACCATTTGAATTATTATATAAATATAAGTTTAATATTTGGGTTATTTGACTGTAGTAATCTGACACCTCATGCACTATTTTATGTGAGTGTATCTAAAGATGCACAGCCGAACCAAAAACAATTTAAATGTGGCTGGGAGGGTAGATATGTCCCCCATGACACTTATAAGTGCGACTATAACATTTAAAAGTGAAAAAGATGGTGGAGAGCTGCTCTCGGCTGCTGAATGACACAAACATGAGGAAATGCAGTGACTCGGTACGTAACACTATTACCTCATACTTCCGGGGCAGGGGGTCCAGTCTGCTCCGCTTTTGTGGAGTCTGCATGCTCTCCCCCCTCGGCTTGGGTTTCCTCTGGGGTCTCCAGTTTCCTCTCACAGTCTAAAGACATACGGTGAAGCTACCTGGAACCTCTGCGTAAGGAGCCCATCCAGGGATGCCCTTGCCCTGTGCCCTGTAATGCCTGACATAGGATTCAGGTGAAAGACGGACGAGGGCATTCCAGCGAGGACAGACCGGCCACTGCTCAGAACAGCCTGTCGGTGGTGCCTTTGTGACACAAGGCTCTCTTCCTGCCAGAGCTGTGTCACTGCTGTCAGACACCATGCATTTCAATCAAACAAGGTTTATTATTTTCACCACCATTATACTACTTGATGACTTATCAAAAAACCAGACAAAAGCCCAAAAAAATTTTTTTAATAGCATCACTTGATAAGAATGTAAAAATTCGACGTCTTTAAAATTCTTTTTTTTTTTTTTTTGTTGTTTTGGAGTTAGGGAGTGATAATTGCATTCAAGTGAGACTCAATTTGTAATCTGTAATATGATTTAAATGTAAACACACTGCTACTACAGGAATCATGGCTATGCTTAAATATAATTAATCTTACAAAGTGAGGAGTCCCCCCTCTTTGAAACCCGAGCTACCCTCTTAGTAAAAACACAGCCTGTGTTAAATTGCACAAGTTTTGTATTACATTTTGGTCAGTGTTTATTTGCAAAAATGCCCATATATGCACCCTCTAGAATAAAATCTAAGTATTAGAACATGTAAAATACATTAAAGTATAAAAAAGAGAATTCTTGTTCCACTGCGATGGGTTCTCACCCCATCCTAGGTAATTCCCAGCCTTGCACCCATAGCTTCAGGGATAGGCTCCGGTCCCCAAGACCGGATCCCTAATAGGTTAAGCGTATGGATGGATGGATTTTTATTCCATATTGACTAAGAGCGTTTTTTTTTTTTTAAGGGCATGTATTTTTTGCTGTAATCAATTACTACAACAATAACTGAAAGGTCAGCTCAAAACAAGGATAACATCAAATTGGCAACCCACAGTTTAAATGTAATAGAGAGATATTTCCTCGGCTAATGGACCTTGTGGACACGCGTAAATGAAGCTTGTGGTAATTGATTCTAGCTACATGCTGCTGCAGGTTGTGGTGCAATGTCTTAGCCCAAAGCAAGCCATACTTAAGTATGTGTCGATATGATTAGAGGAGCAAATTGAATTTTCTAGAAAAAGGGAAGTGCTCTGTAATCGCGACTCAGTGCTATGTCAGTGCAGGCCAGTGAAATGCAGGCTGTAAACCGCTAACCTCCAGTCAGTGAGAAGGCAAGCGGTGGCTAGCGAGACGGATTGGATGACACTAAATAAAGGGGCTGGTCACATTCACTTAACTAAGTGCTGGGGGCTCTTTAGTGGCTCTGCAATGGGCTTGTGTTTGTATCTCACAGGAAACTTTATCTGAATGGGATTTGGGGTTTCAGATATTTTGATAAGGCTCCTGAAGGTTGGGGGAATTATGGGAGATTTTATCTAAATACTGAAGCATCAGTGTAGGTCCTGCGTCTGCACCCACCACAAACAATGCTGTCTGTACATTGGGTGCCACTGCAGAGAGTAGGGAAGGTGATTCCGAAGCTCTTGTGAACTTTGGACACACATTTACGCACAGAGGCTTTTTAAGGACTGCAACTGAACCCAATAGGAGGCGGCATGCGCTTGCATAAGAGAAAACGGGGACTAATCGAAACTAAATGTACTAGAAGGTACTTGTTCAGGTCTTTCAAATCTTCTTCATTTTGCACGTGTTTCTCAAGAGTTGCTGCATTTCAACATTCACACAGACTGTATTTTGGTGGTTCTTCATGTCATGGAACACACTGATTGTTGGTTAGGCTTTTCACCAAAATAAACACTATGTATCTGTAAGATCTATTGGTAAGAGATGCTTTATATTGTGCCATTGGTGTAGAAACTCTAATCGCTAAGTCACATCATTATGGCTGGAATTTTTCCATAACCGTGGCCTTGCTGGAGAAGAGAACACATTACAGAACACATTTCTTTAATGGTGATCAATGCAAAACAGGCTGGCATGTGATCAGGGTCTATACAAATTACTCACGAGTTAGGAAAGTAGGTGAGGGGCAATGGATGGGGGGAAAAAAATTAACTTTAACAGCAATTTATGTATGAAATGAACATTGAGTATTTTATTACGTTTCTCTTGTCACTTATGGTTAACTTTCATAAAAAGGGCTAATTGAGTGGAAAGGAGTGTTACTGTGAATAGATATTACATGCACTTTAGGGTTTATTACCAAGAAATGAGAATTACACACCCTGAAGCAGGACTGCTGGGCGTTTACATCACCCCCCACGCCGCTACTCATACAAACACACATTGGCTAAATAAATAAATAGGAGCAGATCCACACACGTGTGGACAAAAACACTGAAACGCACACAAGCATTCATAGACAGTGTCAGTGGTATAATTGCACCAAAAGTCTTTTCGTCAGTTACGGTTTCTGACAGGGAGTATGTCCATCTCATTAAAAATTAAAGTTCATGGTACCAATTCCTTTGTCCTCACACACACATTCAAAATGGTTTTTAGCCGCCCGTACGGTTATATGGGGCAATTCCAATAAAATACAGCATGAGGTATGAGATTAAGTAGAAAAATTTAAATAGTTCCGCACCCTCAGAAGTGACAGTTTACCCTACAGTGTGTCACCGTGAAGCGGTGATCTAGCCCCGCCCCCCATGTAAAGCACTCCATTTGCAGAGAGAACAATAGTCGTTGCACGCGCCCCGCACATGCCGGCCTGCTTGGCGCCAAGGTGAAGGTGTGGTTCTGCTACCTCTGACAGTGAAGCACAGAGCTGTAAATAACTGAGCTGAGCCCGCTGAGCCCGGGCACATTCCGTAATGGAGTTGTGTTCCAGCGGATGGAGACTCGGTAGATGTCACCTCAGTGATCCGTCACCCACCGACCCCTTTTAGCGGTCTCCACGGTCAGGCAGCTGCATCGAGGCTGAAGCGCTCTCCTGCCAGCGCCACGATCGATGCCGGCTCTGCGCCACCCACTTCAAATTAGCCACTCCGGAGTAATTAAGCGGCGAGGCGGTTAGCCAGTTTGCTAACAGCAACGCCACGCAGTGTTCCAGGCGCCACCCATTAATGGTGACGTCAGCCGACGGCCTCCGAGCCCCGGAATGAGACAGACGCCGACGTTTAGCAGATAAAAATGCACCTTGTAAGAGGAAAATGGAAGGAAGACAAACCGAGGGGTCAAAGGTCAGATTGTCTGCTGTCCAGCAATTTCCAACCCAGGTCAGAGTTAAAATGTATTTGTGACATGCAAAGAATTCACTTCTAAAGCTGCTCTTCAAACTTTTAGGGCCAAATAAAGGATTCTTGTTAACTCTGACATTTTGTAAGCATTAGTAAATGGATATTTTACACATTATAACGTGTATTACCTGGCTGTGTATATGTCAGTGTAAAATACCGGTTTACTAGTCATACATAGCCAGGTAATATGTAAGGAATGGAAACCTCTGTTTTTTTTCGGACTCATCTATGCGATTTCTCCAATCCTCCTTGTGTATATAGGCAGACATTGGCAAACACTTACTTAGTGACCTTGAAATCAATCTGGTTAACTTGGGTGGAGTTGTAGGTTAAAATATGGCAGGATAAAAGGGCCCAGTCATTCAGATTCCTTTGGGGGAAGCTTGATTTATATTCTGTAAAAATGGAAAATAAATCATGTCCACACACACAATCACTTTGTTAGAAACATGGAAAGTACTGCTTACCCTTCAGTGTTTGTCACTGACTGATTTCAAACGCGAACAACAACCTTGCAGGTCTGGAAGTTACTGAATTAAATGATCAACCGTGACAAAATATTTTTTATAAACTGCAATTTCACTCACACACACACACACACACACACACACACACTAAATATATATGTATTAATTTCTAAACTTTGCCAACCACAAACCTTCCGAGATTTCATAGAATTTATCCATACAGTATATAAAAATTTCAATGCCCTTAAAAGTGCTGTGTTGGATTCCTTTGCCATGAATCTGTATGACCATTCTCTTGTCACTAACCTTAAATGCCGCTGTTACATCCCCCAGCTGTCCTAGAGGAATGGGGGGCAGCACTGCACTAGATGGAGAAACATGAGGAGACTGTCCGGGTCCATTTGAAATGTTTATCATTGCCAGGGTGTTTCAGAGAACGTGGAAATGGACTTCAGGGAGAGCCAAGGCCAACACAAGAAACAAAACAGCCCTAAGCTGGAACAAAAATGGCTACTAACTTACAAAAGAAAGGGTACAAACATACAACTCAAGGAAAAACATTAGAAACAGGGGTTAGTCAAACTAAAATGGCAGCTCTCCCCTACAAGCTTGCTCTGGCAGAGGTAGCAGAAAAACAATGAAAGCGTGAATCGGTGTGAGTAACAAGCAGCTACGGGAAACGCGTGAAACCTGACCTAAGCAGTAACATGCCATAAGGCAGTGATTCCCATTCCAATCCTTGGGGAACCCTGACCAGTCTGTTTTTGCTTCCTCTCAGCTCCCAGTGCACCTGATTGGCTGGGAGGGAGCAAAAACGTGGACTGTCCCGTGTTCCCCGAGGACTGGGTTGGGGAACCACTGCCATAAGGCATAGCCTGGCAGAGAGCTCTCACAAACACACGATGCTCCAATAAAACCCCAAATGGCCAAAGGCCTTGAAGTGCAGCTTCAAACGGTTTACAGTATATAGCACCTGGAGGGCACTCATTGGCTGCAGTGGCTCAGACCTCAGCCAAAGACACAAAGGACAGGCACACCAATAGCCAATAAGGAAAGGGAGGAGGGACCCCAGAGATGAGGACTTGGAAGCAGCACAAAATATCTTAACCCTTCATAGTCTTTACATTATTTTAGGGGAACATAACAGCCACAGAGAGGGATTAGTAGGGCCGCTCTTTTGGTCCCGTTAAACTCGACAATATCTCCTGCCCCACAGAAAAGACCAGAAAATTAGAGCAGATGGAAATGGAATTACTGTCAGATATGCCAAAACTCTTCTCGGAGATTTCAGTCCTAAAACCAGTCCTTAAACTGCAGTGCTGCTTATCCTCTGAATGTTGCTAGCCGAGTTTTTTTTGGGGGAGATAATTGGTCCAGGCCAAGTGGCCGCAGCCAGTCAGTTTGTGGGGCTCCTCCAAGCCCAGGTGGAAGAGCAGCTGTACCGATTCCCCGCTGGCAAAGAGAAGCTGCTGGCTTTGGCCCTGAAATGACCCTTTCAGCACCACACTCTGCTACTGACTCCGAGGGGAAACTAGCAGCAGAAGCTGAACCTGCTGATAAGGAGGAGTTTCTCATTGATACCAGAGACAAGACGACTTATTACACTCATTAGCCGGACCATCATGAGTGCTCTGTTTAGTGCTTGGGGAAAAAAAATGCTCGCACTCAACCACAATATGAGTATATAACAACACCCTTTTACCTAAACCACATGATCATTGAACTGGGGGAGCTGGGGGAAGCCCATACAATATAGAAAGAACGATAGAGAGCTGATCTGGGAGTTGAATATCGAACCCTGGGGCTCAGAGGTGGCAAAGCTTCACTGAGCTATTGCATTAGCAGCTGAAGCACAGAGAATGACTTCTCCTCCCCAGAGCTGCTTTCAGCCTGTAGACAGACTCGGGATTCGCTGTGTCTGCTTGGTAATGTGGGTGACGCAAACTCCGACACAACACACAATTCCAGATGGTACTATTAGTGCAATTTTACTCTGGAAGATAACTTTTAATTCTTATCACGGATTGGCTGGGTACACGGATTATATCAGGATGACATGGCATCTTGTGGCCCAGTGGCCGACCATCTCTCTGGACAGGCGAGGATGAGCGTGCAGGGCTGTCGGAGCGGAGCTGCAGCGGAGGGCTGCTTCCTGAGCCACACCATTCGGGCAGCTGACCTCATCTTGGTGAAGCAGGATGGAGGGCTGGATGCTTCACTGGCTTCTTATAAGGCGTGGGACTGGGCCAGAGGACGGCACACAGCGGCCAGATCAGGCAGCGGGGGGCAGGTGGGGGGCAGGCGGTGGCTGACGCTACATCCGGAGCGAGGGAGTGACTCCCGCAGGGAGCGAACAGCGCCAGGTCTCGCGTCCCCCATCCAGGGCGAGGCACAGGGCTGCTGCCAGGGCCGGTTCTTCTCCTTGACCTGAAGTCAGCTTCACCAGGGTCCAGAAAAGCAAACCCTTGGGCACTGAGTCTGCCCCCCCTCTCCTTGGACGAGCCCATCATTAAAAGTGGCCCCTCCACCCCCCCTCTGACGAGCCGGCAGCCGTGCCTCCTTGGGGGTTTTCACATGGTTGATTGTTCCACTTAATAGTACGTGAGCAGTTGCCGCCCAGCTCTGTGGCGCCAAACCTTTCCGGGCTGCCAGCTGCCCGCTCTCTGATTGGCCGGCCGTTACTCTGGGCCGTATGTCCATGTTTTCATAGTGCTGACTCTGTTTCTGGAAGCCTTTTTATCCCTTAACAATGTACAATAATAACAATGATATTGTTATAATGAGAGCCCATCCATCTACCAGGTACCTACAGTGCCCCACAGAATGGGGGGGTGGGGAAGCACACAGAGCAAGATTTTACACTGGACCAGTACATGCAAGATACAGCCACAACAATTAATACTAATAATTTTCAGGTTTGTTACCTTTGTGTATGAAAAAACTATGCTGCAATATAAATCGATTACAGACAATCAATATAATCTAACAAATTCCTTCTGTTAAGATAAAACATGCACTTGAAATGGTCTTTCAGTCTGTAATCATTCAGAATTCATTATGTTGACTTAATTTCCATTTACAGCAAGATTATATCATATATTTAATTGATTCCTACTTACAAAATTTTAGCATTACCCTTTGAATCTGAGCTCTAGATTATTGTCAGGAAAATGCAAATTGAATATGTATCATAAAATTTAATTTGAACAATAATTACCCATCGACGCAAGTTTAGATTCTGATTTATAGATTGCGACGATTACAAAAGCGTTGCCTGAAGCAGCATCTGCTGAACCAAAAGGGTCCGATTCCAAGCAGGCCGGTGCTACAGTATTCCGTGATCATTTGTCGCCATATGATTTGGCTTTGGGACCAACTTCCCAGCCGTTACATTTTTGTAGGTCAATGGGTCATTATCTGGTTCAAGGTGTTTTTTCTCGAAGATGTCATGGCCGCTGGCAAAGGACCGCTGTGTCCCAAATTACCGGAACTGGCCACGGGCATTTTTGCAGCCTTATTGCCAGCTAGCCCACAATCCGATGTCTGTTTTGCAATATAGGGAGATCAATAAATTTTTAAGTTTTATGAAGAATATTAGATATTCAGATTTTTTTATTTGATTGTTGTCTCAAAGTGCATTTTACAAGTAGTTTACTTTCATTTCCATATACTGTCATACAAACAGGCAAAGTCGGTAAGGAATGTGCTGCCCTTACTATTCATTACTCGTGTCCTGACAAGGTTTTCAGGACACCCTGCTGTTCACTGCTTTGTTGCCCAAAGCTCTGAGGAAGTGCTCTTGACATGGATACAGGGGCTCTGTAGGCCCATGAAGGGTGCTTATTGCAGGGGGGTTATACTGTATAGTCATGTACATTCAGCACCACGGCCTGGGACTGCAAAAGCCTGTGCATTGTGAAGGAATGCCACAGTGCTTCCACATCGTGCACAGCGAATTCCTGGTGCAGCAGCCCTTTATATATATATATATATATAACTACAATTTACTCGTCAACAGGCTGCATACACTACAGTGGCCCCATAAGATTATAATGGAACTGAAAGATTTCTATCGTCTAGTGATGTTGGGGGGGGGGCGTCGTAGCATCGCAGTCCAATGTATTAGTCACGTGTTTGTGGAGATGCTGGTGTAAATAAACCTACTACGCTGCCAATCATTTAAAAGTATAGCACAGGTAATTATGTGCAGTGCATAATTGATGATGATGATGATAAACATCATTGTGATTTATGTATTTACTAGAATGTAGTTTAGACTATACCATGTAGTCTAGGTGTGTAGTTGGCTATATCGTTTAGGTTTTGCGTAAGCACTGTACACGCTATAATGCGTCTGCAATAATGCTTTTCTCAGCATTTATCCCTATCATTAAGCCATGCATGTTGCATGCCCTTAGCACATTTTCACAAGTCTGATGGATGGGTGTTGACCGAGCTTTGGTTTATGACTTAAGGAAAGATGCAAAGATCTGAGTAGAAACCAATGATGTAGTGTTGCAGTCTGGCCGCCTAAGACCAAGAATGGGGTCGACGCTCCAGTCACTTCCTTCTGCATTAGGACCTGACACACCAGCTGAAGTTGCTCTACTTCCTTGTACTGAAGTAGAACTTAAAAAGCTGGCTGGTCATTAAACACTGTGGTGACCCCCGGTGTTGCCTGGAAACCACATACACACCTCCCCTGCAGTATATGGAAGCTCGGTGGTGCGTCTGTCATGCAGCGCGGGTTAATGGAGGATGTCTCCCCATTTACATATACATGGATTTGTTTGGCAGAAATTCTGCTTCGAAGCTAATTAATGCATCGCAATTGCATTATGAATTAAACAAAAAATAACAAGGAAACAAGCACAGTAAATGTAGCTCCGTATATAATGTTACAATTTTTTATTTGTGTGAAATGAAATATTTTTGCATAATATGAACATTAAGCCATCAAACTATATAATATTCATAACAATGTGTCCAAAGATTTGTAAATCGCATGCAAACACTCTAGGTGCATCACAATCCCAGTTATATTAAATGTTAAAACAATTATTTCTAAATTTAAAGCTTCTCAGCCTGTAGTCACCTTTTTTCCCCACCCCGTTCACCCATCAATATTGCATAGGAATGACTAGCTGGTGGGTGCTAACAGGACAGGCAAACCGTGATAAGATATTTCCAGCACCTCTCATTGTTATAAATAGAAAGCCATTAATTAAGCACGGCGGCATTAAATATAGCCTGGACAACAGGTTCACGCTGAGCTGGGGAGAGGAGTCGGTAGGTGGCTGGAGAGCGCATTAGGTAACCTGCTAACAGCTGCTTCGTGTCCAGCACGTTGGGCCTGCGCCGGACAGACGGGGCCCTCCCCGCCACTCCTGGGACCCCCGCCCACTCACCTCATCTTCACGCCTGGGGTGGACTGCAGGTCACCAGCACTCTTGTTCTGTATTTAATCTGTTTGTTTATAGCACATACCCCCCTGACGTGACTGAGGGTGTTGGCGCAGAGGCGAAATGCATGATTAAATGCCAATTACAGCCACTGCCAATAAATCCATCCATTCTGATTCAGAGAAAAGCATAAAAAAAACCAAACATAACTTTATATAAAAAATCTGTCCACCTGTTTTAGTGTATTCATGGCTGCCGTTGCAAGACAAAATTATTGTTTAGAAATCATCATTTTCAGCCGTGCGCTTAATCGTATTGTGTGACTAAAGCAACAATAATACATAGTAAATCAAGCAAATTATGAAGTGAAGGAAGCTACTTCATTGGCCATTTGTACTAGCATGAGTACAGGCACATTGGAATGCCTTAGCGTGCACATATCCCATCATGCTCTCTGTTAAGACCTATACAGGTGGGAAGGGGGCCTGGGATCTGAGTGCAGGGTCGGCCATTTATCCGACACCCCTAGGAAATAACGAGAGCCTGCCATCCTAAAGCTTAACCAGGAACCTCAGCAGAGTGACATTAAGGTTTCATCACGAAGATGAAAAACCTACCCAGGCCCTAACTGGTTGTTTGTGACTCCGGTTTGATACAGAAGGCATACAGGTGGTCTCTCCAAACAGTCATATCTTACAAAAAATGTGCTTTTTATCTGATATGTGGAAGAAGGAAAGAGCAGCAGCCAAAATTCCAGCACCCAGTTGTGATACTGAAACTCAGGTCACATGATTCTAAGACGTATTCTTCTTTGGGTTTGTGCTTGTGTGGCCCAATGGAAATGAATCTGCATGCTGCTCCAGAGCCATCTTGCTGAAATATGAGGCCTGTTTCCCACCATCACGTGCCATGAATTACCTCAGTTCTTCACTGCACCGAATGACTACAACGGTAAGTTAAAGCACAGCGGAGAAATGTCTGAAGCAGCCCTTGGCTCTGGTCTCACACACAGAAGCCCTGTGTTCCTGTCCCGCGGGTATCGAGCGCCCAGTGGGTGGCAGCGCAGATCATGAAGACAATCAATAAACCCCGAAACGGCTTTGGTCTAATGCAGAGCTTTCGCGTTAAAGAAGATTAAATCAACCCCCTTCCCTCTGAATATCTGTGGGTTGGAATTATAGCCTCGCTTGGCCTGTTTTTCTGATTTAGATGCACACACAATATTCCCAACAGACAAATGGCTTGTCAGTCTCTGACATTTCCAATGCAGTGATTCATCACTGCTTTAAAAAGCCACTGCAAACACTGTGGCCCAAGCGACCTGCGTTTCATCTGGTAGGATAGATCATTCAGGTACATGGAGTCTGAAAGGCAGCCCCCCTCTCAACGCCTGGAAAAACAAAGGGAGCACCTGAGTCTCCCATTACAACAAGCGAACATTATTGAAGCATGTCACCCTTAAGGCAACTTTAATAAATGGAAATGTATGTTAATACAAACTCAGCACTATAAATGTGATGTTCACGACTTGTTTTTATCAATTGTCTGCCTGTTTAATAACATGGTGTGCGGAGCACTAGACAAAGGCAGAGATATAATGGGACGTCAACCTCGGAGATTGATTTTGATTTGTGCTGTGTGACACGTGCAGAGTAAGTACAGAGACGACATTTCCCAGAATGGCCGTTGCCTTCGTCCCCTCCCTGCTGCTTTTTAATAACCACACATCTCCAGGGTCGCGGCTAAGATTTTCCTCATAATGTATGTTTGCCCCTCATGCTTCGATTTTTTTTTTTTTTTTTTTTTTTTTTTTTTTTTCTTTTTTTCCTCTAACCTAATTACCGAAACACTTTGTTACTCCGTGTCCTTTTGCTTCTATGTACCTCAATCTAATAATACTTCATATATCCAGCAGGTCCTTTCTTTGTCCTAGTTTTTTTTTAAAAAAACCTGTTTTTTAATCTGATGGGACCTTAAAGTCTAGTCCATGTAAATTCATAATATACTGTACCATATATAGTATCTAGGTAGAGTCTTATTTAAAGAGTGCCATATCCCCATGACCATGGATGGATGGATGGATGATTGCTATGTACTACCTCACAAAATTTATTTACATCCTGGCTAGCTAATGTTTTAGACAGACATAAAACAGTACAGAGAAATATTCAAACATCCAGGGGGCCAATTACAGACCAAATAATTCCATCTCACGCCTTCCTATGACAATTACACCTCTATTACATTAACAACGCGGCCTGCCCAGAAATGAGGCCTTACACTGCCTCTTCAGTGGGACAGCAGTTCTCGAGTCAGGGTATCCATTAGAATCTTACTTCAGCTTAGAGTCCGTCTTCAGGTAGCTGTAATGGAACCCATCGCGTTCCTGGTCCTTAAATAGGATTTTCAGGGGGTTCAATGGGTTTGTTCCACCTGGAGAAGCTGGGAAAGGAGATCATATCTGAGCAAACATCTCACAACAACTGTCTACGTGTAGCCAGGGATTAGCGCCTTTGTGCTACTCTCCGGGGGATGATGGTCCCTTATTAGCAAAGGTCCAGTGGGGGCTTTTCCAGCTTCTCTGATGCATTAGTGGGGTTAGCTGTCAGCAGAGGGGGCCTTTGGGGACAATTACTTTCAGCAGGAATTGCATTTTTTTAAGTTATATATCCTGTTCTTTTCAAAATGTATTTTGAAGAAAAAAAATTTAAATCCAGATGTTTTGGGAAATGCAGCAGGTCGTTACCGTGATTTTTCCAGCCATGGATCTGCAGCTGGTATCCCAGGTTATGGCTGACTGAGCCCTTTGGTAAATGTGAGGAGGAATGCGCTGGTGTGGAAGTGCGCAGTTTCTTCCCCCTTGCTTACTTCTGAAAATGAGATCCAGTGCTGACTGCATGACACTTGCATTCTGCTTCTGTGTGTACGATGGCTGCAGTGTTTGTTTGTCTCATGGTGTCTGACAGAGCATGACTCAGCTGGTGAGCAAATCCTTACTTTTTAAAAAAATATGTAACAGCTCAATAATACATATTTTTGACACATTACAGGCTCCAGGGCTATTCCCTCCCAATAAAACGTAAAAACACTTTTTAAACCTTCTAATTAAAGAAGAAATAAATTAATTCCTTTTCTAATTAGCCCTTAAAATCAAGTGGAATTGGCACCATTGACATTTTTTTCCACTGATCCTTTTCTACACCTAAATACCTATAGATACATCAGCTACACAGAACAGTAATATAGAAAATGCGGCAAGACAAATTTTTATTTCACTAGGAAAAGGGGGGATGATATATTCTATGTATTGTATTGTATGAAGCTATTTCTAAATTGTGATATAATATATATTGAAATAAAAAATCTATATTTTCAAGGTAAAAGACGATATTGATGTAAAAATTGGAAAAAAAAAATACACATAAAATGTGAGGCCGAAAATGAATTACTTGCAAACGGACGTCTTCACGATTTTTTTTTTTTTTTTTTTTTTTTTTTTTTTTTTTTTTTTTTTTTTTTGTCAAACACTCATCACTGACATTGCAAAATCTGGAAACATCACCTCTTCATCTCTGTCTAAGAAAAGTCTAAGATGTGAAGGTATTCTTCACATTTACCTTTACAGCACTTGGCAGACGCCCTCAGCCAGAGCGACTTGCACACGTGCTTGGCAGTCTCACCAGTCATTGCATAGCTTTTTCCAAACTACATATCGTCTAGGTGACTTATGAATTAGATGGATGCAATCGAATGAAAATGTGAGCTATAATCAAAGTAAATTTTCCTTTGTCCCATACATTTTCTGTGCAGAGCAGATCCCAGGCACCATGGGCAAAAGGTAGGGAATATCCCAGGATGTGGCACCAACCCAGAACTTCACACCTTCAGACAATTTGGAAATTTCAGTTAACCTCAGAGGTAACCCCACAATGAACCATGGAGAACATGCAAACTCCGCACATGTAAAGCCACAACAGACACGCGAGGCGACAGGTCCCACCACTGCACCACCGTGCAACAAAGTTATTGTATTCTGAACACAGTACGTCCTCTTGTGAAACCACTGAATTCTTGTCCAATTGGACAAACAATTTAAGGTTCACCAGTAAATATTCACTTTATAGATGTTGAACACAGTAAGTCAGAACTTTCCTCTTTTAGCTTCTGAGCTCAATGTTCTCCTCCATTGTGGAACATCACATATGCCCCTAAGCTGATATGGAAACTCACACTTTTATTAGTTTACTTGTTAACTTATTGCTCTTTTCTTTATTTCATTTGATTTCCAGATTCTTTTTTTTTTGTCATTTGATACTTTCAAGGTTTTCTATATGAACGAAAGGAAATTTCCAGAGGTCTCGCGCACTGTCAGATGTACTGGTTGTACCTGCTGTTCACATTAAAGCAAACAGAATAAATTAGTTTGATATAGATTTTAAACTGCGTTTTGACAGAAGCTGAAGAGCCACATTAAAATTCCCCAGTTTTTAAGCCACTGAAAGGTGACTCACTGCACTGAAGATAATCCACTGTGAATATCGAGGTAATTTTTAGTTTAGTGGGATTTGTAATCATTATTTATTTTTATTTCCTGTGCAAATACGTAAGGGCTTTTTTGTAAATTTCACTGACAATCTCAGTAATATATTTTGTGGGTCAGTTACAGATCATCATGAAGTTTGTTAATGTAAATAACGCCACGATTTTCAGGAGATTATGAATTCGGTGTGAATGGATGTTGCAATGTTTTGTCTGAGGAAGTTAAAAGTAATTAAAACTGGTTAAAAGGTTAAATTAGCAGAGTGCCTTTACAGGGGCTTTCAGCAATCCGCTAAGCCATGATACTGCTGCCTCATGCAAGTCCAGGACCCAGGTGATTCCTGTCATTCTTATTATTTTCAGGAGTTTTTTTTTCTTTTGCATCCATAATCCAGCACTTTTACCACTAGACCGGGCTTCAGCAATTCCGGTGAGGACAGTTTATGATGATAATTTGCAGATTTCCCTGCTCAGACTTGGCAAATAGCTGATTAAGATGTGTTTTAGCAGGGAAATCTGCAATCTGTGTTGGATTCTGTCCCTCCAGGACCGGAATTGGGGAATCCTGCACTTGAAAGCCACATAACGAGCCGATTTTTCAAAAAGATCCTGGTAGCTCACTGGGTCTTTATCCCTTTCACCTATTCCATGGTCAACCTTCTTTGATACCCCCCTCCCCCCTCCAAGAGCTGCCTGCTGCTCTCATCCTTTTCTAAGCCCCTGTACTGATGTTCTGGACATGAGCTCTCCAAAGGCTGGGATCAGAGCCACACGGCACTGTGAACCTTCATCCATCCATTTTCAGTCACCGCTAATGTCACCAGGGCCAGCTACATCTGGTGCCCAGCCAGCGGCACATAGGGGTAAGCACTGAACAGGACACCAATCCATCACAGGGTCATGATACGTACAGATATGCAAGGAAATTTTCCTGTAGCCGATTGGCCTGAGGAGCAAGTTCTTGGAACTGGACCAGATACAAGGGAAGAACACGCAGACTCACAGAGCTAAGGGAAGGGACATCAACAGTGTACAGCGTAAAGGGGCTGAATTTAAACGCTGCAAACTGGATGTGTGAGTCACAAGGGTGCAATACAGTATATGTGATATCAAAACAAAAAAAATAGTTCTTCATAAAAATATATTTCAATTACAGTTCTAAATTTTTTCACTTCAAAATTAGTTCTCAGAAGTAACACTTTTTGATCACGTTTTTTTGCAATGTTAAAAACGCAAAACGAATATACTGCAGCACCATACAATCCTGATCATCTGAGGTAACCCCTGCATCCTGAGTGCTGATGATCTAATTTAGTTGTGCAGCAGACCAATTTATCCGAAGAGACTTGCAAAATGATTGCATTTCTGCTCAATTTTGAATGTTTGCTGAATTAAATTCGGGTTAAGTACCCTCCTCAGGGGTACAACAGCAGGATCCTCCTGGGATTTATATGAATCAGTAAAATGTTTAGTCTGTTGATAAGAGAGAGAGGATCACTTCATCATATTGATATAATATTGACTAAGTCTTAAACACACTGTAGTGTAGGGTCTTCAGCTTAAAAGGTGAGGTGTGATATTGATTGAAATCTGTCTTTCACTTACAGTATACACTGCTAGTGTACACAAATATCCCAGAAAGAAATACATTAAACTTATTGCAGTACTGTAGCCACACTTGATTTAGAACTAAATGCAAAGTAATCATGCGTTTAATATATCACTAAAAGGTGTTGGATATGCATATACGAGAGAGGCAATTAAGCTGGGAGCTGCTCAACTGTGCTCTGTGATGTGACACGGACATCTCGGAAAGCCACCGTCGATGCAGTGGCGTGAAGGGAAAAGATGTTGGAATATTTCTGACAAGAGTTCAAGCAGAGAATACAGAGGACGGCACCTTTTCCTTCTCTGGGGAACGTCTTTGTGTGTGTTTGTGTAAAACTGAGGCTCCTATGCATAATGCTGTTTACTAAATATCTATCCATCTCCAAACCACTTATCAAGCACAGCCTCACTAGGGTGTCAGGGATACACACACACACACACACACACACACACACACACACAGGACTATCAATCCATGTCATCCATACTGGACAAAGAAGCCCCTTCCAGGGAACACTGGCACAAGGCAGTGAACATTATTCTGCTCCACGACACGAAGTCACTCAGTTTGGCTTGACTTTAAAGGCCATTTAACTAAATTGCAGGAAGGACAGCAGAGAACCTGGAGGAAGCCTGCAAACTCCACAGACACACACACACACACACACAACCCGTACTCATATCTTTGTGGGGACCGTCCATTCATTTCTGTGGAGAACTCCCAACGATGACCTTAACCCCCACCCAGCCCTAACCAAACCAAACAAAATACAAAACTGTTTCCTTACTCTTCAGCAAACCACCATGTTTCCTTTGACTTCCGTCTATCTGTTACTGACTTTTCAGCACAAAATGCAAATAGAGTGAGCATGACAAATGTCCTTCGAGCAGCATGGCCAAATATAAAAAGAGGAAGTAATTAAATCAACAAAATCTGCACTTGTTGAAAAGATATGTAAATAGCTGAGGGCTTTCAACATTTGTAGTTTATTTTCAATAGTACATTTACAATTTATCACAACAGCATATACAAAAAAATCACCAATTATTTTGGATTATCTTTTTTTTCCAAATAATTTTGCAGGTCCTAAATGTGAAATACAGATGAACTTTTTGCTTATTCATTTTTCTATTAAACTGAAACATGCGCAGCCTTAGCAGCTTACAGTGCATAATGAAGATCACACTGTTGCAAATGCTTCACAGTAACACTGGCTCTGTAAACATGAAATGGATAAAAAGATACTGATGGTGGGATTTCTCCTCAGCCAGGCCATTAAACACACAAAAGAGGGATTTTGCACAGCTCAACCCATATGTTAATTAGGACATTTGTGACTTTTTGTTCTTTATGCAGTTCACAAGTACCTCAGTCAAATTAAATTCATTGTGCTTGCATTAGGCTCACTATCCATGCACATAGATGTACTGTATGCTAACAGAGCCATTTTAGAGATTGGTTAATCTTGTCACATGTGTGATACTGCCCTGCACAAATCAGTGCTGAAATAACTTTAATGCACATGTAGGCCTGCTGTTAATGCTTGAGAAAATAAGACTATGGGTAAAGTTCCCAAGAGAAACCAAGCCCGATATTTGTTGGATCAATCTTGCCAGACCTGTCTCTGTTATTGTGTTTAAGGTGCATTGTCTTAACATGAAGAGTAGAGAGTTTTACCTCAGTCAGCACTGACAGATGTATATTTCTCGAGAGGGCAAAGTTCACTCTCAGTTGTCCCGGGATTTCTCTTGATAGAGGAATATTTCAAAAACAATGACATTTGTTTTTTAAACCAACTGCTTAATTCCAATGATGTGTACAATTTCAAAAAGCCGAAGAATTGATTTCACCTGTTAATACTAAAGATAATTTAAGCAGTTTTTATCTTAAATCTTTTTTTGTCAATTAAAGAAGCATATTTAGAAGTGCATGTAGTTCTATGGCATATTCAAAGTCTTAACATCTTCTCAATAATGAATTTTTCATTGTTTAATTGCCTGCCTGCTTAATCTCATGTTATAAAATCTGTTAATACATTTCAAGTTAATTCCACGTGAAATCACCAAGGACACAAACTACTTCTTTGTTTATTTATATATATATATATATATATATATATATATATATATATATATATATATATATATATATATATATATATATATATATATATATATATATATATATATATATATATATATATATATATGGCTTAATTTTTACACTGAGAGAAAAGGAGACATGGAGGTGATAGATTGTTTTCCTCAAGAAAATACTCCACACTGCAGTGTTTACAGTGTCATTGCCTTTTTGAATATTCATGGCAGAAACACACATTAAAAAGCAAATTAAGAATTCATGCTATGTGGATGGTTCATGTTCATGGGAATTATTGTGACGATTTGCATTATATTTCGTCAGCATGGTATATTGCAAAGACAGTTGTCCATTCCCAGTGAAAGACACTGGCGTCCCACCCAGTGTTCCCCTGCTTTATGGCCTGTATTTCCTGAGACTGGCCTTTTCCACTCTGCACTGGATACACAGTTATGCGAAAGGTGTGGATGGATGTGCTCACTATCTCAGCCTTTGGATAATTGTTTTTAGGATCAGCATGAATGAGTGTGATACATCGAGATGACCAGTTTAATTGCAGTATAATTGCAAGTTCATGTGTTTAATTTTCCAGCACTATTCTGATCCTGATCTCTGGTCTTTTCTCCAGCCTCCATGAAAAATTATCCATCCATCCATCCGTCTTTCAACCATTTACCCTACTAAGGGTCGTACCATGATTATAATTCTTGGATATTAACTCATTGCAACTCATGATGTATGCAATACAGTAAGCAGTTCTGAATTTGAGTGGCAGCTCTACGGTAGAACCAAGTACACAAACAGAAATATAAGTTCAAAGTCAGTGAGTGTAAGAATGTTACCAACTCCACCTAGACATCCATCATTCTGTCCTTTATTCCACTTGCAAGTCATAAAGATTACCATCATATGTCATAAGCAACATTGTGTGTGTGTGTGTGTGTGTGTGTACTGTATGTGTGTATATATACATACACATGGGAATATTAAAATGATTATGGCCTTGTGATTGATTCAAAGGCAACAATTACTTGTTAGAAAGGGCTAAAACGGCTGTATTTTCTCAGTTCAGACTGTCTCCTTATGCATTTGCTCTACTGGCATTTTCCAAAATGAATGCAATCAATTACACAGACAGCTGTCCAGTGCAATTTCTGATTTAGTCATTTCATGAAACAAAAGATATACTTTAATACTACTGTTAGACTATTGTGTGCTGGGAACATGTTTTAAAAAAATAGGTAAAAGGAAGTTTTTGCTTTTCCTTGTGCAGTGTAAATATAATATCTTTTTCACAATCATGAAAAATAATTTCCAAAGAAGCCAAACAGGATGCCGGTGTGACAAATAGGCTAAAGCGGTTTTTAGAAGCAATTTCTAAACAAGTCCATGAACTTGTTGGAATATTTAGTCTCAACAAATTGTCTTCAGCTTTGGCGGAAACCTTGATATCAAACAATTACTTGTCAGAAATGTGAACACATAAAAAAAAAAAAATAAGTAAAAGAACCAATGAATGCACATGGAAAAAGCTAAAGGATGAAAAAGCCTTAGGAATAAATGTCAGTAGCTGTTGATTGTACACGTAGTTTGATATAAAGTTAATGGAGGTCATCGCTAATATGATAAAAATGTCACTTAACAGTGTCAATTATAATAGTCGTCAGAATCAATAATTGCTACAACGCAGATGAAACTCATCATGCATTTTGAACTGTAAAATTATTGTTCCGTGGCATTGTCAAGACTGAATTTATATGTAATTATAATATGACAACTTAATCATGAAAGCAGCGGCACCCCCTAACATGAATAATACATTTTATATGTAGCATCTAATATAAATAAAAAATGTCACTTCCTCTGTACAGCGACTTGTCGATTATGTGTCTAAGGGAAATGAGAGAACACAAAGACACATTATGACCAAAGCATTCTGCTATTGTAAAAATATCCATGTTGAATTAAGGTCTGTGGCATTCTAGTCTAATTGAAAAATATAAGCACATTAAAGCTCACCTTAACTGAAGCATGCTGCCTGTCTTGATGTCGTTGCAAGCTCCATTAAAATAAATAAAGCAAAACTAAATTTCATTTTGCACACACCTACAGTATCATTGTATTTGCTTAACTACATTTTATTATGCTGTCTTTACACAGGTTTTGATGGGGGAGGGCAGTCAAACACTGTATGATGACTGATAGAGGCTCTGGCTTCCTGAATATGAGAGACGCGCATGTAGCTTTGATCTGACCTTAATGACCTGCCTGCATTTTCGGATTGCATTCGTGTCACTGCTATTACCTTCTGTACGCAGTCCTAGCAGATAGTCGAACTGCCATTGACTTTGCCACAAATCTAAATACAGTATGCAAAACTGCAATAGATTAAGGAAACACTTGACCAGATGAGTACATTAAAAGTAATAGCCTCCTCACAAATGTGATTCATTAAGCAATTACCGTCCCCTTGCGTCTAGGGTCATGCATCAGTCCGTTACGAAGTAGAGCTGCTTATTACTTTGGCTGCCATGTGTCCTTGAGTGAAAGATCAGTGGTGGAAAAAAAGAAAAATCCTGTTTCCACAAAAAAAAATTATTTAATATATATATATCTCAGTGGTTCTGGCATGGCGAAGTATCCGGGAAAGACATCAGCTGTAGATTAAAGTGCTCAGCTGTGCAGCCTGTGAATCGTTTGAGATGCAAAACGGAAAAGAAATTCTGGAGCAGATGACTGCAAATGTCACTCTAAGGAAGGAGCAGTCAGATTTTAAAACGATCAGGCTCCAGTACATAAACCTCTTATTAAATCCGCAATTATGCATTAATTTGTGTAAAATGATGCGAGAAATGCAGACAGTAGTTTTACTGGGTAGTGCAAAAGCACTGTTCTTAATAAGCAGATGAGTGCAGTACATGTGCTGTTCAAAGTGAAAGAGGCAGATGCTTGAAAGCTTTTCCCAGATTTCCAGCAGTTCTGCAAACACCTTGCTGCAAGGAACAGCTACCAACCAACTTGTGCTGGTAGCTGGTTTTAGCTTATCTAAGATGACCTTAGATGCTTATGTCCCAGATGATATTGCTCTTTGGTGGTTTAGCTGGGTGGGTCAGCAGGTGATCATGCTGGTGTGGCCAGACTACTAAACTGGCTAAACCAGCTAGGACAACCACCATAAGCCAGCTTGACCAGCTAATCTATCAAACCATCAGAAGACAACTCAGCTTAATCTGGTCATCTATCAGATGTTGGTCTTTTTTCAGCACGGTAGGCAATTCAAGGCATATGGGAAGGGCTGCATTGGCTCATGGTGGCCCAGATACTTCATGTTATTGTTGTCTTATCTTTGATAGGCAGTTCTTAAGTGTTACACTATTGAGATAGTTATACAGCTTATGGTGCTGGTGCTGGTGCATGCACCAAAGTAAGCCAAGAGCACCATCTAGTGGGGACAGAAATAACAGCGAATGGTTCATGAAAGTTGTTTTGGCCATCACTACTTCTGACTCTTGACAATCAAGAAGTGAGCGTTCGGAAGAAGCAGTTGCTAGGCTATTCTTGTGAGACTCATGCAACCCATAGGAGATGTTTATGATATACCGTGTTGACCGAAATATAAGATGTTTTTTTTTTTCTCTTAAAATGTCTGAAAAAGTGGTTGTCTTGTATTGGGGGTCTAGACGAAAAAAGGGGAATAGATGACTCCAAATTTATTTTGTAACGAGTGTCTTGACTTACTGTAATATAGATTTTCCATGATTTCCTGCATGAGAGTCTGAAAGCGTGAGGGTCCCAGCAGATGTGTGAAAGCGGGCAGCCCTGTGTGTCTTAACGTGAATCCCTGAGTGTCATGAAATTTTTGTCTGTGCTGCTGCTAGTATTAATCGATAGTGGCTGTTAATAAAGAGAGTAACATTCATTTTAAGAGTTCAACCTTTCCAACCTTTCTCCACCCGCAATACGTTTTTATTTTACTCTGTTCATGTGTGTTTGCTACTGTACATCGAACATTCTGCTCCCTCCAGGGTTGTCGCGTTTATCTACCCCCCTACCCCACCCCCAAATAATACATTTCTTTTTTTTTTTTGGAAAGTTTGCTGTTTTTAATACACTTAATCCGATTGCCTGTGGTTGCTGGCTAAGTCAATATACGTTCTTGTCAACAAAAAAAAACTTTACAAAGGTACGATTTGGTATTTCAAAACTTTTTTTTTTCTTTTTCTAATAGTCAAAAAGTGGCTCATCTTATCGACCAATACGGTATTTTTTATTATTTCTCATTTAAAATGCATATAATTACATTATTTGCCACTGGTATTACTTACTATTTATTTCGTTTTGTTACTTGTTACTAAGTGTTGGAGACGCATTCCTGTAACCCTGTCTTTCCATTGCATGTGTGTATGTTGATACGCAATTGTAGTGAATGAGGTTTTTAAAGAATCCATTAGTCGCCTTGCCTTGTTGCAGGACTGTACTACTGATTTCAATATGTGCCTATCCTTAAATATCTATTATGTATCTAAATTAGAGTAGAAAGCATGAACTATTATACTTAAAAAGAATTATAATGACAGAAACATATGTGCAGGACGGTGACCCAGAGATATGCTGCGTGATTATAAAATAGCATAATTTGTCGTCAAGAACAATAATTTCTGCCAGTTCTAATGAGTCATAAAAAGTTCTAAAGTTCTGTTAAAGACTTATAAATACACTGAAAATGATTAGTGCATAATGAACCAAACTGTATGCTGTAAAGAAATTAGGCAGCAACCAATTTGTTACAACCCTGGTCTTATTCCTTTCAATGTATGTACATAAAATTAAACAAATTGTAGTATCATTTTCCCCTACTCAGCACTTTAAATGAACCAAGAGAAGTAACTTTTTTTAAATGAATATATTCTAACTAAAATACAACTTACTATAATGTAATCCTTGTTAAAAAAAATAAATGATCACTGTGTTTGCCCTGTTAGAGCAATTAGTACCATTACAACAAATTTTTAAAATACATTTGTAAAAATTTGTTTTAACTGAAAGCCTATTTCACAAATAGGCTATTGTATAGACTACCTTTTCTTTAATTAAGAAGTTTGTTCATTTTCATGGAACTTTTTGCATATGCAAAAGCTTACAGGAGGCTCAGGCTTGAAAATTCATCATGTCTCCATGACAACAGTTCTAGCTGTAAATCCCCACAAGGCCATCTTGCTATTACTTGATAGAATATTCCATGGTGTATCTTCTAAATCGTTTGAAGGAAAAGGAAGGGAAGAAAACAAAGTATGAGTGTAGGCATGTCTTATGTAGCTCAACAGTTGCCTCCAGCTGCATAGTAATGTTTTATAAATAAACACCCATCACCAGCTTCCATCTGACTACGATACTGTATTCCTGTCACTTACTTCAGTTTCAAGAAATGCCATGAATTCACCTTCCTACATTAACTTAACCAATTCTGTCACTTATAAAAAGGATACAGGAGTTGTACTGACATTTTCCCTCTCTCAAAAAAAATTAGATATTACAAATGACCCTCTGTATTGTTTCTTGGTCAAGTTCCAACATCCGTTTATTGTTTATTGATTGCACTATCAAAATGACTTATTTTAAACACCCATAAGGCCGCAGGCCCCACAGGACATCTGAATCCATTCCTCTGAGACTTGCAGTCAGGGCAGGTGATGGAACGATTACACTGCAGTTGTGACCCGTTGGGCCAGGTTTTAAGTTTAAAGATGATCGTCCGGCTGGAACTTTGGACATTTTTGGGTCCGTGGTTCTTGAGGCTGATCCTCCGGTTAGCTGTGAACCATCCAATCACACTGAGATTGCACATTTGGTGACTCAGCTGGGGGTAGGGAAGGCTGGAGGGATCTGAGATGAACTTCTCCAGGCTGGTGGTAAGGTTATCCTCCTGTCTTCCTCTTTACTTCCATTTGGGAGGCATGCATCATCCTAACTGACTGGAAAACAGGATTTCTTGTTCCTATGTGGAAATAAAAGGGTGATCATCTGGATTGTGGCATCTAAAGGGGATAACACTGCTCTCGGAGGTGGGTAACATCCTTACTAAGGTAACGATCATTTGGTCACCTATCAATGACCAGCCTGGTTTTATACCTAAATCTACCATTGATCACATCCTGGCACTGATGGTTCTGAGCACAAATGAAAATATTGGCAGGGTTTCTTTGCAGCCTTTGTTGATTTTTGCAAAGCATTAGACTCGGTTGATCAAGCCGCCCCGTGGGGCATCCTGAGACTTGTGGGATACCCTCATAATTGCTGGACGTCATGGTCTTCCTGAACACTGGAGCTCTGAGGGCTGTGCATAGTGGAGGCAGAATCTCTGCGTTATTCCCGGTGGATTCCAGGGTTCAGCAGGGGTGTGTTCTTGCTCCTTTTCTGTTCACTGCTTGCATAGAATGGGTGTTGGGCAGGGCCGTGAGCTGCAGCATCCATCTGTTGGCGAGGAAAGATTTACCAATTTTGACTTTGCCGTCGATGCTGTGATCTTCACGGGATCAATGGAGGCTGTGATCATGGCTTTCAAGAGACTGAGCGAGGAGTCTCTGGGTTTGTGAGTGTCTTAGATTAAAACTAAGATCCAGGCCTTTAATGACCTCTTAGGCCAGGGGTGCCCAATTCCAGTTTTGGAGGGCTGGAGCTCTGCACAGTTTTTGGTTATCCTCATTTAACACACCTGATTCGACTCCGTGTGCTAAATACCACACAGCTCTTGAGCTGAATCATTTGTGGTGGGAACAAGCAAAGAACTAAGCTACATATGGGACCGGCCCCCCGGGACTGGAGTTTGTCATCCCCGCCTTAGGCACAGCAGTCAGTAGTGTGGCTGATTGTGGAAAGAATGTTGACCACATCAAGAGGTTCATGTACCTTGGCAGCGACATTCTTGTCTCTGGCGACTCTTCCTATGAAATCAGCAAACAGATTGGAAGAGCATGGGGGGGTCATGAGGTAGCTGGAAAGGGGTGTGTGACGCTCCTGAAATCTTTGCAAGAGGATGAAGGTCCAAGTCTTGAGTCCTGGTGCTTCCTGTCCTGCTGTATAGCTGTGAGACATGAGCTGAGATGAAGACTGGACTCCTTCAGTACCGTGTCTCATCGGAGAATCCTTGGGTACCGCTGGTTTGACTTTGTGTCGAATGAGCGGTTGCTAGAGGAGTCCCGAATGAGGCACATTACCTGCATTAAGGGAGCATCAGTTATGGCATTACGGCCATGTCGTGCAATTCCCTGAGAGAGATCCAGCTCGCAGGATCCTCATTGCTGGGCACCCGGGCGGCTGGACCAGGCCGAGGGGATGCCCATCTAACACCTGGCTACAGCAGATGAATGGCTAATTCCAGGGTGTAGGACTGGACCGCATGTCTGCCTGGGGGGGTCACCAAGCAGGATCCTGAGGAGGTTGTGGGCAGTAGTGGCTTAATGGTTAAGGAAGCATGCTTGTAATTGAAAGATTGCAAGTTCGAATCCCCAACCAGCAAGGTACCACCCCCAAGCACTGCTCCCTGGACGCTGAATTAGCTGCCCCCTGCTATGTCACATTGTCACATATGGGTTAAATGCAAAGATCACATTCCATTGTGTGCTGTGGTATGACAGCTAATCAAGAATTCTAATTTGCTGTGTGGTGGGTGTGGCAACATGCTGCATCGGCACATGCGCCCCTACCTGACCTGTATACCACTGCAACTCTACTAGAGATCATAAGTAAACTTGGAGTCAGGTTTGAGTTGAAGGGTAAGTGCACAGGACCTACAAGCATTCAGAGCCTTTAGCCGCCCAGTTGAATTCCACTGCTGGGCCAGTGGTTGCTTTCTTCCAAACTGCTTATACCGTCTTAGACCAAGCAACACCGGTACGTTTTCATTAAATAATCCCGTAAAGATATCAGTGTTGCATTTTATTGCTATGAGAGCACTGCAGACAGATGTGAGGCAGGACCACGTTACATGCGGTTTTGGAAGTGAACCAGCAGTTTATTGGACATTTTCCCTTTTTCAGGATAAGACCGGATCACGGCAGGATTGGCTGTGAAAACATACACATCTTATTTGCAGTTACTGGAGATTGAAAACGCTCACTGTTTGCAGGGCTTGTTTGTAGGACTGAGCATATTGGTGTTCAGGTTCAGGCTCTGGGGGGAGGGGGGATGGGCTAAGCAAACACAACACAATGTAATTAAACTGAAAGGTAAGGAGGAAGGGGCTGACTAAACACAGGCACAATCACCTGGTGGTTCATCTCAACACGGGTGGCTGTATGACACTCAACATGCATGCATGCACTCAACGGGAACGAATACGTCCAAGCAAGCTTAGATACTCGCTTATTTTCTACTATTTGTAGACCTGCAATTAGAGCCAATAAAGTAAGAATATAAAACAAATTATTATCAAAGAAAATTAATAGCAACCCAAATTATTACTTGGTGACCTGTGACTCTTTGGCAAAACAAGCTCAAAACCACCCGAATGGCTACGATCCAAAATTTAAGTCAACAAAGGCAACTTAGTTCTCAAATCTTTGTCAAAAAAGATAGTGTGTGTGTGAATATTATTTATATGTAAACTGCCTTTAGTCGAATACTTTGTCATTGTAATGTGTGGTTGAATATCACGGGGTTATGAGTTAAAATCTGCTGCCTACCTTGAGCCCTGCTTCTTGGACTTTGCCTGCCATAGTGGATTGTAGTGTAAAGCTGTCGGTCCCACAGGAATCGGTTGCCCTGCACTTTTTCGGGTCTGTGCTGTCTTTTGTCCCAGGGGAGAAACTGCCAAGGCGGCTGTGATGAGGCCAAACTCAGACGCTCACTCGCATGGTCATGAACACCCCCCCTCCCCCCAGTGCTCATTTGTCCCCTGACCCAGGATACAGACAGTCCACAAAGAATCCCAGGCGGCCTGCACGTCACAAACAGATCAGTGTGAATGCAAGGGGTGTGTAGAACGGTTTCAGCCTGAAAAGATTACACTGTATAATTATAAAGATGTGGAAAGTTGGGGATATCTGGCCTTGTTGGGACGCAGTGTTGCCTTGGCAGTAGTTTCAGTGTAACTTTCCAGTCAACAATTGCCATTATCTGGTTGGTTGACCCATTACGATATGCTCTGAAAAATGATAGTGGTGGCATCCGGTCAATGAGTGGTTTATTACTCTGATCACTGGAAATGTCTGTCCTCGTGGTTTGATTTATATTTGCATAAAATATATAAATGAATTCCAGACAATTTCACAAAGTAGTTGTATGGAATTAAATTTAGCAAAACAATAGCTGGTATTCCTCATTGGGCTGAAGCCTTTTGACTGAGGACTGCTTATCCTGGAAAACCAGTCATCGTCATCTAATCTGCATTTTCCACCTCAGACTAACACCCTGCTGTCCTTCACTCACCCCAAAACCCTGCTTGACAGCTGCCATTAATTATAAGAAAAACGCTGAATAGGCTATAGGCCTCCCTCACATTTATACCTTTTTGACCATTTTTTTCTATTATACTGCATTTAATAAATTGAATTTTGTAGGTCATAACAGGGAAAGCATAAGATTTATTTTTATATATATAATCATAGCATGCAAGATAATCAAACTATGCTAAAAGCAAGTGTGAGATTAAGACTAAGCACCAGCCAATGCTGTACTTGGGCCTGGGAGAGTTGATACCAGAGGTATCTGGGGCGCAATATGCTAAGTAAAAATTTATTTTTGGAGATTTTTCATAAATATATATACAGCTTTTTTCCCTGTAGAATTACTCACACAAATGTGGTATGGTATCCACAACATTGTCCTGTTTGGTTATCTCAAGGTTCTGAGATCATTTTTTAAATATAGCTGGCTAGGTTGGGTGGGGTGTCTATGACGATACAAAACACTCATTTGTTTGACAGCACCGGGATATTTACAGAGGTGATTTATAGATTTTTTTTTTTTTTTTTTTTTAACATTTCAGTTAGTTGAATATAGTTGTTAAAACGGAGTGTTCTATACTCTTGTCCTCTTTGGACTTCAGTCCTCAAATCAGCATCAAACAGAACGACTGCAGTGTTAAGCAAATCCCAAAGACCTGCATGTCTGAATGAGCTTAGACATGATGTCTGTCTTGCACACAGCTGAACTGAAGAGATTTTTTTAGCAATGCTGTGCAAAATGTGAGTATATCGTTACCATCCTGAAGGGCATTATCTCATCTTATTCATTATGCCTTCGAGACAGAAACGTGTGATAGACCCTGATAGAGATCAGCCTCCACCTGGCGAGGACAGTCAGAAGAACAACGCTGTTATTAACCTCCAGCAATAAAATGTCTCTGGACAGAAGAACTGCAGTTACTGATATTGCCCACATGACCTCTTAGCCTTACATCATATAGACTTATGAGACTGAAATCCCTATTGGCTATTGTCTCATTCATACGATCACTGTGTGTTCTTTCTGATTCCCACACCCGATATTTTTTACAGATAGTATCTCACATTTTCTGTTTAATTTTGTTTATTTTTATTGCTTTTTTTGTAATTTTGCCTGGAGCAGTTTGTTACGTGAATGTTGGTGGGATTCAAGATGTAAGATTATTAACCCCATAATTTAAAGGTCCATTTTAATTAAGTATAAGATACTGTGAACAGAAAACGTTTCCCATGGTAATAAGTAAACGTTATTGCTGAGAAATCTGGAATTAGATCAAGATGTATGCTTAAACTTGTATAATGAGGATTTATTATTATCGTTTGAATACAGTAAATCAAAACTACATACACTGCTGATTCTTTTGAAACACAACAGACAAGTTAACTACACTTTTAAATTCTACAATACAACCAGAATAATGAGTTAAATGTAAACCTATGACAGCTTTATAGAAAACACTCATTCTCTTTTCAAATATTCTATCTACCATTTGCAGTGTGTAGAAATGTGGACAATGGCCCATATAATTCATAATTCACAAGTTGGACCAGAATATTATCCTCCACGTATGTCTGCCATCTTCACTGAGGCAATGAAGTCAAATTCTGATGATAAATGATCTGCTATCTCTCAGTCCTTAGTGTTACTTTCCTGGTCAATCACAGAGCATCATTTCATCTGTGACCTGGTTGTTACCAATGCAGAGCTGATGTTCATCCTAGGCAGCATAAGGCATGAGGCTGGGGTACACCCCGAATGGGATGTCGGTCCCTAGCAGGATACATACATGCAGATAGGACCCACTTTTGCCTACTGAATGGTTTTGAGGGTAGACTGGTTGTGTCTAGTGATAACTTTCTGAGGACCACTGTGACCTTTATGGCCACGAGACCTGCAGTTCAGTTACCGCTCCAATTTATCCCCATTTGGGTTCTTCTACTCCCATCTCAGCCAATCATTTCTGTCCGGACCTGTGAGGAGAAGGAAAGTATGACGTAACCAAGATCCCCAGAGCACCCATGTGAAACATTCCAGACCATTATTCCTGCTGTACCAAACTATACAGGCAGCATTATGCATTCAGGCAGGTGAAGTTCACCTGGCATCCGCCTACTCTCGTTCATGAGAGTGCCAGATGGTTTAGCACGATTTATCTCTGCAGAAGAACCATTTCCACCGCTCCAGAGTCTAAAGGTGGCAAGCTTTACTCCTCTCCAGCCGAAGCTTGGCATCACGCACAGACATCTCAGGCTTGTGTGTGGCTGTTCTCTCATGAAACACCAAGCTGTTAAGCCCCTGATGCTGATGTTCCAGAGGGAGCTTGGAAGTCAGAAGTGAACATTCCAACCATGGACATCGTCAGTGCCAGATAGTTCCTACCTCAGAGTTTACTGTATGTTGCCATCCGCTTTGTGGTTAATCTGTTGTTCCTATGAGATCTCCATCATTTCACTTGCATTTCACTGGGATAGCTTAAGCACTGTGGTAATTTGACAAACTGACGTATTGGAAAAGTGGCACCCTCTGAAATCTTTGGCAGTGACTAAGCTCCACATCTCTCATTCTATTACCATTTGTTGTTGGAGATTGCATGGCTGTGTGCTTAATTATAAACCTGCATCAGCAATGAATGTTGCTTAATGAGCTAATTACACTAATTATGGCTGCGCAAATACCTTTGGCAATTAATTCAGTTTAATGCAACCAGATATAGCAGCAGATATAAAGAGAAAAAAATGACATATGATGTCAGGAATGTTCCGATGTAAGTCCTATGCACTGTATAATGACCGCAGTCAGGTTTCTGGTTTATAAACAAATGGTTAGATCGTTCTATCTGTCCTAGAAGTATAATTCATATATTTTACCTAATAAAAAACTGTGCTTTTGGTGAATTTTGCAATTGTTATCAAGAAACATCAGAATTTCATCTAAAATTACTTAAACAATTGTTAGAAACAAATTAATTAACTCTTACACCACACCTTATCACCCAGTTTTAATCAGGGTTTGTCAACCACTAGATCCACAGTATTTACTGAGGGGGACCATCCCCCATCCCCACCTGCTCAGCAAAAAAATACCAAGGTCTAGGTCTGGAAACACCGCTATATGGGACGATGAAGACAATGAAATTACTGGAACTACAAGAATGTCTCTCAGTCCGGCATCCAATTTAATCAATTTCCTGTCTCAATAGCTTTTTGAGCTAAACAGAAGCACTTCCTGTGTCCTTTGCCCTTGTTCTCTCTCCGAGGTGCATCTCGCCTTGTGCTAGAAAGCAGTGCTCTGCAGTCATGACTCCCAGCAGAACAGCGTGTGTTTACTGGCCTAACCCTTCGGAGGTGTCTGCTTTGTACTTTCCTGCTTTTGATCTGTATTTATGGGGAAAAGACTGTCTGTCTGTTTTGTTAAAATATACATTTGTTATTTTCAAGTTCATTTTTTCATATTGCAGACGCCAATGTGCTTTTTTAGCAAAGTATTGCAACGTTTGGTGTATTTTTAGAGTCTCTGCTTTGTTCTTCCTATTTTTATATCTAAATTTGTCAGCATTTACTTAAAAATGCTATAAAAAGATCCAAGAAGGCCGTTTTCTGTACTACTAAAATAGTACAAATTACAACTGAATGCAAGCATTTAATGAAAAAGAAGTCATTAAAATACACGACAGCAAAAACCATATATTTAACGATAAGTATTCATTTCTGAAACCTACTACACTTTTCTACAGCCCTGAGAATCTAATCCATTTAGCAGAACCCTACGCTTTACCCTATTCTGCCTGGCATATACCCAGCCGCCCCTTTACATTCCTTCTAGAGTGGATGGATGGATGGACTGTATTACAGTACATGGTGGTAACCAGAGGTACCAAAATCGCACCAGGGCTCTGAGAACCGTTAGACCGCTGTGCTAGGTCAATAAAGTTTTATCCCTACATGCAAAGCACTACATTTCCATTGTATAGTTTTTTTTTTCATGTTTTGCAGATAACAGATTTTTATGTAGTGTGGTTTTCTGGGTAGTAGCCTGATATATCTATGGTTGGGAGATCTTGCTCCTGGCAGTGTGCTTGTATCGCTAGATCACTCCTCCATGTTTGCGTGGGTTTCCCCTCAATCTAAATGTTGTGCTATCTGGATAATTCAACACAGCTCACATCAGGATTTAGCCCACCGGAATCTGAGGCCTCTCAGCTACTTTTGAGGTAGTCTGACATGCCTTGATATTTTTAATGGCTGGAGAACATGGACACAACAAGGAACCCAAACTTAAGATTACGTAAGCGGTGATATCTACTGTAAGACGAGGCTCGGTATGGTTATATAATGGAACACTTTTGGCTAAGTCTGAAGACTAGAGTCAGAGGACTTGATGGAATAGCTGGAGTGGGGAAGTGAAATTGTGAAGCCTTCAGTAACCCTCCACATCAATGCCTAACTAGCTGCCTTCAAAAGCAAGCGCTGTGTCTCTTCTAATTATTTTACCTCAGAAGAAATGCTCCTCTCCTTATCCGAACCTGCAGCAGGGGAGCTGACTTAAAGCTCTGCTACAGCAATTGAGGTTTTTAAATGAGCCATGTGGCCATGTGACTTATCATGACAAATTTAACACATGACAAAGCGCCTTAACAGAAGTAAAATGTTAATGATAACTAGCCATGCATACAAAATTGACAATGATTTTTTTTTTCACTCTGAACCTCTGCGTGTTTGAGAGGAGTTTCGTTTTTATTTGGTTTGAGCTTTAAAATAGTTAATAGAAGCTGCCAAATTTCTCCGCATGCTCAATGTGTCACGCACTACATTGTAGACATTCTTAGGTGCCCGCCCACAGAGTGGGTGGACCATCATGACTGTGAGATGCTGGAAGCTGCAAGCAGGAGTCTCTGGTACTGGGACTGTATATCACTCTCTGGATGACTGGTTGTCTTTTCTACCACAGAATAATTGGGGACATTCATTAATGCCCTCTTTATTGGTTCTGAAGATTAAAAAAAAAAGTATTATACAAGACTTGATAAGTTGGTCTGAATGAAACATGGAATGTATAATTTCTGCAAAAGCAACATTTTCTGGAATCGTGGCAGACAGCAGACATGCATATGCACACTGGGAGACAGACATGCATACTGCTAGTAGAAATGCACATGCGTGCTGGCAGACAGCAGACATGCGTGCTGGCAGACAGCAGACATGCGCGCTGGCAGACAGCAGACATGCGCGCTGGCAGACAATCACAATCAATTGAGCTGAGCCTCTCAAGATCCAGAGAGCACAGTCAGTTGTGTAGCTAAGGGTTTCAAGCCAAGGCACCATGTGCAAACAGGCAAGTGGCAGGTCAGTCCCATGACCGAGCTGCACCTTTGAGAGCTTCGCCCTTCTGCCTGGCTCTTTTCTTCATTGTTTCGTAATTCACAGAATGGATCCAGTGTTTATATTCACCTCTGCATGCACATCTGAGAAGCCATAATACCAGGCACCTTATTATCCCTTCTATAATTAATTCCGTCATCTTTTGTCAAGAATTTTCTCTTTTCCTAATGCGAAAAGCCTTCAGCTCCCTCCCTATAAATTTTAATCGTTGGACGGATGATTAAGGGCTAAGAAAAGGATCTGCAAAGATGACGGTGGCACCTTTTAAGGCTCAAAGATCATCTTTTTGACTTCACCATAAGACAAATACCAGACTGATGGTATGTCGGCAGCAATAATAATTATATTTAATTTGCAACTTTCTCACTCATTCATAACGGAAGCACATCCAAAACTTACATGAACATGCTGGTTAATATGACACTTTTGCATTTTACATAATTGTGACCAATCTAATTAATTAGAATATCTTGCAACGGCTTAAGATCATCAGAAAAATCAGAAGAGCCCCCATTTTGTTGAACTGTGAATTTTTAATACAATTTGATCTCCACACATTTGAAATCATAATGCACAAACTCTGGCCATCCTGATGAGCTGCTCTGTTGGGCGTAGGAAAGGTCACACTCTCCTTTCTCACTCTTACAGTGCAGGTAATTTCCCTTAAACCACCTCCCCTCCATTCTTCAAAAGCTCTTTTGAGTCTTTCTGCGTTCAGTGATTCACGTGCAACTTTAATCTCCTACCTGTCATTTGCCAGACCCGCATCTTATGTAGGATGCAAAACATTTAACTTTTCTCATTATGAAATGAGGGAAACTGAAAGAACTGTAACATTCTGGTGTAATATTCATTTACTGTCTAATCAGAAGACAAAGGTCTACATACAGCTAGAATATAACTGTATCAAAAATGATTTTATTGAATGCAACAAAGTAGGGTTGTCCAATCAAATGTTTAGAAATGCTTTCTCATTTTTCGCATCTTTTTTATTTCTGTCTGCTGTTTTCATTTTGGTTACAAAGCATAAATAAATAAAAGGAAAAAGAATCAAGGTTCCTTGCCCGCGTTTCAAAATTGGATTAAGAAATTGCACACTGCCACGTGCCAGGGAGGGCGGAGGATGCAGGAGGAGGATTAATGGGAAACGTAGGGACTTTATTGAAATCAAAAGAACCAAGGCAAGGAGAGAAAGGTATCCTGACACTGAGATGGCAGGGAGCAACGTCGATGAGAGAACTGGGGAAGGAGAGACTGGCAGGCACTTACACGTTGGGTTAATGAAGGAATAAAAGAGAGGCAGCTGGAGTGAGTTAACAAGGGAGCAGGAAAAAGAGGAGCGACCAAAGACGGAATGGGTGTGGCTCCTTAGAGGCTGGCTTGGGAGAAAGGGGAAGGGTGGGTAAGTAGGGCGGGACACATACTGACTCTCACCGAATGGACAGAGGGCAGGGAAGAAGCTACTTCAGAATTTGAAACAGAAAAGTTTGTAAGTTTAAATAATGTTCACATGCTGAATGTCAATATGTGCAGTTTCACTTCTTTATTGGTCCCTAATAAAATAATAGGTTGACTGGGGCAGGTCCCAAAGCCCTCGCTAAAGAGTGTAGATGCAATTTATTTTAAATTGGTTTAAAAATGGGGGAGAGCAGCAACCTTGTGACTAAATTATAGGCCTGTCTTAGCAGCCTCCTGTCTAATCATCAATAGCCTTAAGGAATGAATGGAAGAATCATGAGCAGTACTGAGCCTTTCAGTGACGTGACACATCAGACGATGTCCTTGCTGAATATCTGCCCAGCTGCTTTTCCAGTGCAGGGTCACTGTTAGCCTGCAGTCGATGGCAGGAAGCAGGGTCTGCTCCGCATGCCCATCACAGGGCCTTCTGTTGGGAGAAGGCTACATCTGGCAGAGGGTGGCTTCCAGGTTCGAAGTTTCTAAGACAGCAGTACACAAGAACAAGGTGAAGCAGGAGATGCTGGGAATGACCATAAATCAGCCAGGAAGAGGGCAGAAGCAACTTCCTAATGCCAGAGATGACCGTTAACTTATCCAATGATTTCTGAATGAATTGGAGGATGACATAAAGTGACCTTCAAAAGGAATGGGAAACATTAAGTGCAGGTGTGAAGTGCACTGCTATGGCAGTTTGTATCAGGCTCCTAGAAGCAGGACTGAAGCCCCATAAAACAAGGAAGAAGCCCTTCATCACTGAGAAGCAGGGAAGAGCCAGGCTGCAGCTTGCAGAAAAAAAAAATATTCATAGATGTTCACTCATAAATTGAGAAGTGATTGAAACAAAAAAAATGTGCTGTGGTCTCTTAATTTTTTTCCATGGCTGTACATCTATAGCACTTTGCACATGGCTGCGTTTGCGTCGAGTGCATCTCACATATTCATTGTAAAACACGTTTTTATTATTGACTTTGCACTGACACCTTCCAGGCCCTGTAGAATTGAACTCGACTTAAATTGACATCAAGTGGCATATTACATCAAACAGTGTGTAAATCAAAAATGGTAGCAGTTCTACCATTGATTTCGGTTCCCATAAAAACGCAGAGCACCTCTAATTGTAGCTTGCCTTCATCCGACAATTGCTCTAATCTGACTTCAGGCGCACTCTTAGCATTCAAATTGAACCGCCATGCATGTTTGCCTTATACCGTACTATTGCCGAATGTCAGAATGCTGTGTTGTTTGATTACAGAGATCCTGACAGCCTTTATTTTGCTGTCTTGTAATCCGCCACGGCGATGGACAGGAAGCAATGAACAGGTAAGGAGCTTTGATTTACACAACAAAATTATATATTGACAATTCAACCATCATATCGTAAACATGCCTGACTTGAACGATGCAGTTCTGGTCTTTTCATGTAAAAAACGGACATGATTGAGAAGAGATACATTGATTAGATCTGTAAGAGCAAATATCTAACTTTTTTTTTTTTTTTTTTAATATCCTGACCATAAGAAAAGTAGAGACTTGTGTAATGCATGGAAAGTAGGCCGACTGTGCCTGACATAGTATAACAGAACAATAGTAATGATAATGAGACTGTATTGGTCAGATCACATATTACACATATTATAGTAACCGGAAGAAAGGAAGGAAATTATTTCATCCTCAACAAGTGCTAAAAATAATGGAAAAAGGTTAAAGTGCACTGAAAAAAGGACAAAAATATTGCAGTAACTTTTCATTGCCATTCACACTCAAGATGATTAAGTAATTATTTAAATACACAATTGAAGAGTGGAGAGAACGGCTCCTGCTCTCAGGTACAGAATGAGTTACTATGGGGGAAATCTGTCACCGTGTTTTGCTAAGAAATTAATAATGCATGTTGCTGCAGGCTATCAAACATTGCTTTAGACAATATTAACCTTCAGTCAGAAACAGGCTAATTCACTGCTATTGTTTTACCTTTTATATTTCCTGGCCAAGTTCCATATCATACTGCAATAGTTCTATTACAAAGGAGCCAACTGAGGCCAAATGTAGGGAAGTCAGAGCAGATACTCAAAGTGACATTTGTGGGCTGATGGGAATTTATTTTTTTTTTGGTTCCCTCTCTGGTCAAAACGTACTTTGTGCTCAGTTGCATTGATTGCTGGAAAGCAGTGTAATGCTTAGCCAGTCTGCTGGCAGTAGAATGGACTGAAGACGGAGGTGAAACAAAGGCCATTTGGTCGCTTATTAATCACACTCCCTGAATCCAGCCAGCGGGGAAAAAATCCTTGAAAACAGAAAAAAGGTAAAGATTTTTCCCCAACTTAAAAGGACAAACTGACATTAAATCAAACTGGACGACTCGGTGTGACCAGACGTCCCCGACAATTCACACGCGGTGCGATCCGTGGTAACAAAATAAACACTGATTTCTTGGTGACCCCATCACCCTTTGTCGGCAACAGGCTGCCTGCTCGGGTTTTTAATTGTGTGACTGTGGTCGGCACAGTGACCGGCCCTGACGAGCCTGGGATGGACAGCCATTCTCGCTGCTGTGATTGGACAGCCATTCTCGCTGCTGTGATTGCCGTACTCTGCGTCATACCAGAAGACGGGCAATATCTTCTCAGCAGTCGGATCACAAGAAATTTTGATGTGGCACTCAAAAGACCGCTAGTGAATAAAGAATATTACGTACAGGTGTCCGTTGACTTGCGTCCCACTGAGTGTTGCATCTGAGGTCCATAATACACTGATGGAGAAACACCTTTAAGTGGATGTGGTAGGACATTAGCGAGTGTGTTGTGATTTTTGTGGATGATGTGCTGTAGAGCACTGGGTACATGTTACAGCACCGTACATATTGTTTCCCCCCATAATTACAGCGGTACGCTCAAACTGACTCTGTCTCACATGGAGATGCAAATTGGCAGAAACTAGCAACGCCTTTTGTCAAAAGCGGTCAGTATTCAGTCCACAGGTCTGTCGCCGCTAACATAGCCCTCCCATGGTCACGTTTTAGTTCTCTGATGCCATAGGTTTGGCTTCAAAGAGACCAAATTATCCCCGACCCCCCCCACCCCCTACACACGGTACTCCTACAGTATTGGTCAGGAAGTGTCCCTGCCACCCAAACCCAAATCTATACCCTCGGTATTCTCATTTTACTTGAGGGCTAGTTCTGGATTGTTCTCTGGTTCATTATCTAGCTTAGTGTCTTGTATTCTGTTTGCTGCTCCTTTGCCCCTATTTTTTGCGATTATCATCCTCACCACTGGCAATCGCTTCTGCGTGACCAGAGTCACTGGTCACTCTGGTCAGCACTGAACACTGAGAGACCAGCCTGAGAGTTAGACGTCCTGAACCCACCTTTGGAGGCACCACAGCACATGTCCGGTTGTCATTCTCAGTGTCCTTGTTGCATTGCTGAGAGGTTTTTTTTTTTTTTTTTTTTTTTTTCTTTTCTTCTATCCAGGATTCTTATGCTTGATATGAAGTAGCACAGTAGCATCTCACCCCCAAAGCTGGTTTGAATCTCACCCTTGCGATTTATGTGCACATGTGTGTGATTTGCTTGTTCTCCATGCCTTGAAAGGGTTTCCTCCTGCAGTACAGAAGCAAGCAGTTATGTGAACTATCTAATTTGCAGTATGTCTGCCCCAGGATGGCATGGAATCTCATCCTGCGTGTATAATACGTACGTATTCCTACCTTGTGCCCTATCCTGCTAAGAAGAGGGTCCTATCACCCTGTGTTTGACGGCCACAGCGAATCAGAATAGAGCATCACCAGGACCATATTGTGCATTTTCTGACTGCTCTACAGTAAGGCTTGCAGCAAAGGTAGCAAGGAAGATCGCAAAATACAACAAACAGGTCACTTGTGCCACAAACTCAATCATAATTGCCAGGTAGCTTTTTTTCCGAAATTCGTCAGGTCTGTTCCATTCTAAACAAATAGCTTATATACTCAGTCAGTGTAGCTCCCATTTTCATATGTGAAACCGAGGGCTGGTTTATGAATGCATAACTAAGCAGAAGTGTCAGAACCTCGGCCTCCCACTGTACTCTTACAAATAAAAGTGCTGGTTCTTTGATTTCTTCCTTTATGGGAATCTATCATTCTGTCTGACTCCAACACCAAGGAGATCTCATTTGAAAGCCTTAGTTCTAAGAATGCATATCTCTTGAGCTAGCAGTGAAGTGCTAGTGATTGACAGGCTGTTGCTTTAAGACAGCAACATTAGTGTGCGTGAGAGGCATGTTTCAGTTAAGTATGAGATCTTTCAATCCGTATTATTAATACTACTGAAAAAAGAATCAGCCTTCATTCGATTTAGCAGGTTGGATAAAGCTAATGTTATGATTTACTGAGAGATTTCGTGTGTCTCTGTTTTCGTTCATTGCTTTTCTATACTGCTAGTCTGGATCCCAGGGGTCCAGAGACTGTCCCAAAAACAACAGGTAAGGAATGACCCAGGAGGAGGTGCCAATCAATCGATGGGCCCTCACACCATTCACACCTGCAGGTAATTTGGAAACTGCAATTCGCCTTAGCATGTTTTTAGACTGGGGGGCGAGGGGGGACTGGAGAAAATCCCACGATGACACGGGGAGAAACCCCAAAGTCATCCCAGGCTCCACCTGTGTTGGCTGCACCATCCTTCTATCTCTGCTTTATAAATTGGGTATGTTGATTGTTTAGTGTGAGCAATAGGGTGCCACGGTTGGGGGTTCGAATGCCAGCTCCACTCCGCATGTGTGGAGTGCGAGTGTCCTCCCCAAGTCTGGTACGCCCCCCCCCCCCCCCCCCCACAAAGATGGATACTGAAGGTCAAACTTACCGCTTTAAATGCCTTTTAAAACCCTAAGTTTGCCCAAACTATCCATTGCGATCTGCTGGTCGGTCGATGGCAGCATGTTTCCAGGTCGACGGTGGAATTATCAATCAATGATTATTAATCAATAATGCTCAATATTAGCTGCCCTTTTGGAGAAATATGTTGTTGCAATTCGGTAGCCAAAGTATTTTCTTAAAAAGTAGCTCTCATTGTAAAAACGAGACGCCAGAACTCTAAGTATAATCATGAAGAGCGTGATCATAAAGGCGCTTCTGCACTTGCCGTTACGTTACATCATGACCATCTGCATAAAGCCGGCCGCGCATCAGCCCACAGCCGCCTCACTCCTCTGCTTGACATCTTATTAAATGTGGCTCCAGACCTGACCCTCTGTGCTTTGATACTTTATTAAGCTGATGGAGTCTTTGGCAGCATCGGTGCGATATTGCGATCCAGAGGCCGAAAGGAGCCGCGAGTGTTTATGTGTGTGTTGTGGGCGGGGTGCAGTGCGAGAGGCTTCCTTTGGTTGGTTCAGAAAAAGGCATCTCTGCCAGGAATCTTATCTCCTCCCTTTTACCAAAGGTGATTGAGACTGATGAGTCACCTCACTCTCTGTATGCTGAGATGTGTCTGTTACTGGTACCAGTACAATTCATCATGTCATCATCCAGTGCCTGTCATACTGCAGTGGCTCGTATCTTAGGTTAATCTCACTTTGTTTTTAAGCTTCTTCTGATGTGGAATAACTTGGTGAGTCCAAATGCAGCACTTAGGTGCTAACAAATTGGTAATTGATAAGCCTATGCTCCTTAACTTGGAACCATTTACTGGACAAATTAGAAAAAAAACCCTCAATAAATAAATTTCCTCTCCACTGCATCACATGTACGTTGGTAATGGATGCTTTTAATTCTATTTAACACTGGGATTTATATCCAAGTATATCTTTTAAAAAAACACACGCATAATAGACTGACGGACCAAAAAATAATAAGCGATATAATGGTGTACCTTTTATGTAGCATAATAAATATTAAAGATAGCAAGTGTATAAAATGTAATAAATGTAACAGTGAAATGTCCATATGCCACATACTCAGTGGCATTTCGGCTGGAGACACAGAACAAGACAAAGGGACGACTTCGATGGAAGCCAACTAAAAAAGCTGAGAGTCAAAACGGAGAAGGGTTTATGCATCTCAGAGGCCCTCGCTGGGGGAGGAGTAATTAGCTAGGCGCGTCGTAAAACAATCCATAAGCGATAAAGGGGAGGTCGGCCTGCTGCTGCACGCAGGGCCCACTGGGGGATGAAGCACTTTCTGCTGTTAGGAATAACGTGTTATCATTTCTGTCCTCAAAGAAGTGACAAAAGAAGCCTTCTGAGAGTCTCAGACATGGGATTCGCACATGCTTGATGGGCATTCCATGCACGGCTTCTGCATGACAGCAGAGCTTTGGTGGCAAGTGGCAGAGATGAGCTCTCATCTTGTGCGCATTCGAAATGGGCCAGCCAGCGGGATCAGGGATGAGGTGCTGCTACGCCGGTGATAATCAGTCAAACAAACGGCAGTATCAAAACAAAGCTTAGCGTGTTTTTTCTTAAGCTAACAAGAAGTATGTGGGTACATCGCCTGCATGTATGGATCTATGATATTCATTCATCTTTTTGGTACATTCTTCTGTGAAATTATGTTCATGAAAAAAAGCACACATGGGTTTTATCTTGGAGACTCTCGGGACTGGAAAATGAGGTCTTATCCTTCCACAGATGAAACCAGGCAGATGTAGCTTTCATTGGAGGAATACTTCTATGAAATGCCGAAAAGTGAAGCACCTAAATTTATATTTAAAGAGTCTTGGTTCAAAGTGCTATTTTTAAAAAGCCATAGCTCTCACATAAAAAGGAATAGAAATTTTTGAAATAATAGATTAAGTTCCAATGATAAAAAAGAAACATGTAGGTATTCTGTTGGAAAAACAAAACAAAAAAAAAGTTTATTTAAAATTTCAGCATTAGATTTTTAAGAAAAAGTGTTTGCAAAGCACAGACTGGGAAAAAATGCTAACTATTAGCTTGTTAACCTAAACAAAATACATTAGCCTATTTCCTGTTCCAGCTATTAAAAGTAAATAAATAAAAAATAATAAAGAGAAGAATGAGTCACTGGAAAGGAGTAGCTTGGCCAATTTGAAAGGAGCATTTTTAAAAATGACAGAACTGTAACACTACTGTATCTTCAGGCACGACAGTGAATAGTGTTTGCTTCAGTAGTCTAGTATGTTTTGTGAACTATTAAGTTTACGAAACCATAATGATTTGTCAGCACTGCGAGCAGGAGTCTCAGACTCGACCCTGACATTTAATAAATATACTAATTTCAACAATTATGTAACGAATGTTTCAAACTGAACACGGGGGGTGAGTATTCAGCCTTGTCAAAATGAATTTGTGGTTTTACTTTTCAGCTATAAATATTACTATTACTGTTAACACTCTGTAAACATTTTCATTAGCAAATAGTCTTCATTAGGAAATGTGGATCTACATGCATTTATATAAGACATAGTTAGATACAGAGGATTGACTGCACCAAATTCACACTTTGACACAAGTTGAAGGTGAGGCTGAAAAGCTTAATGTCTCCGCATTGCTATTGCTGTTTAAATGCACTTTTAGGTATCTTTGAATCACTATTTTATTTAAAGAGAAAACATTCATAAATGATGTATTTTTAAAATGTATAACCATGGACTTATTATGTATCAATGCTTAGCGTAATGAGTGAATGATTTGGGGATCTTATTCATATCTTTTTGTATTCTAATTTCCTTGTGAGACAAATGACAGAAAACCTGCATTCTTTTCCCAAAAGGTTACAGTGAAAATATTTTACCAGCTGATAGAAACTGCAATTTCTACACCATCACTGATGTACAGCACAGGCTACGAGAGGTCATAAAACGAAATGGACCCCAATAACAAGTAGAATTTAAGGCCAGGCAGATCAGTGCTTCATAACATGGGGGAGCTGAGAAGGAAACCTTGAGCTGGATCGTGGAGATGGCAAACTGCATCGTCCCAATTTAAGCACTGCTGTGGCCATTCGCCTTGGCCACTGCTTCACTGACACAGCTGATTATTATACCTCTAAGAGAGCCCCTTCCTGCTTCACTTGATATTTCTTTGCAGTTTTATTCTATCTGCAATAAATTGTCAAATTTCTTCATTCAAGCAATTGGCTCATTAACCTCTGCAGATAAGAGCCTTCAACCTTGTAGGTGCACAAAAGTGACCAGTTTCAGACTATCGTAACACCGAACAATTAGACAACGTGGATTATAATTTTAAACACCACGTGTCAGATTTATTTGACTTGCCAGTACATGAATTTAGCTGTCAAATGAGCTGTGGTACATTTATTAATATGACAGGTATGTTAGTTTTTCAATTATTTGAAATTTTGCCGGCATATTCCATAGAATCTTAACTTACTGCAATATATTTTAACGCAGCAAGCATGCAACAGATTATTGAATATTTAGGTTTTGTCGTCTTTGTGCCTTGGAGACAAAAGGGGAGAATCATCTTGTGGTCAGTGGAATGCTGTCGTGGCTGATACAAATGCCCAAGCGGACCCTCCAGGTTGCAATAATGAAACGGCATCATCTCTGGATTCACTAATAAAGTCAACACATCTCTCTGGTGCAGAGCCAATCTGCTTGGCTTTTCCTCTGGGGCTTAAATGGAGGGGGGGGGGGCACTGTGTTATACCCAGAACACTGTATCACCTGCTGTCTTCATGATGCTCTTTCAAAATGCAAGCAGTTTCCTCTGAGGCAAAGCAGTGTGCTTGGTAAGTTATCGGCAGCAGTCTGAGACAAATGTTTTGTCAGAAATCGCAGCCCACAAATAAGTGTGCAAGCACTGCATAAACGTATTCATACACTTACCGAGGAGCAGTCAAGCATGCCGCACACCATTTTCTACTCCATTTCTTGTGTACCTTCTTGAGGTATCGATTTGCTGAAGACTATAACCCATGATACTATATATCTTTAACATGCTGAGTTGGTCTGCTCCATCAAACCAGGAAAGGCATTTTAAACGTGTCTGCTGAAATTTTCTTTCCATCAACGAATTGATGATAATACATCCCTCGATTCATCGTTTTCCATCACGAGGACCAAGTCCTGGAGCTAAGCAGCTAAGGAGAAGATCATGCTGACTTGCCTTGACTTCTAGGTAATAATACAAGGTTGATATTATCTGGGTCTGGACAGATTCAGCCTTGGCCAACTGCTGAACAAATCATTAGCCTTGGGGTCTGAATTTCACAAATATCCTGTCTTTGCCACTTATTGAACAACTGCCCTGTGTCTCTAAACTGTTAAGTTGCTTTCTTGGGGTTTTCTTAATGCTAGCCAGCAAAAGTGTAGGCATGTATAATTCCGAATAAGAACAGCAGCTAATAACTGATGGGAAGGGAAGGGGGGGTCTTTATTGACCCCTCCCAAGAGGACTTGCAGTACTTCATCAATCCCTTTATTGTTTAGATCACCAAAGAAACTTATAAATAGTTAAAACATGATAATAAACTATAACAGAAAAGCATAAAAACAAAGAAGCATCATTTGACGTCCATGCGCCTGCAGAATATTTCAGGTTCTACACGGAATGAGAGCAGTTCACCCAACCGCATATTTTGTATTTGCAGGAGTAAACTGGCATAATGAAAGGGAACCAGCAGCGAGATGGGGAATGGGGCCGAACGTCACATATGCACATACGCTCCCCTAGAGGAGGATGCAAACTCTCTCATTCTGATTGGTGTATATGGTGTGTGCGTGTGTGTGCGCGTGTGCCACCTGGACCGCTGGCATGCCCCACTGGGTAGAGGTCCTGGGAAAGAAAGACCCAGGACAAGCTATTCGGGGAGGGGGTTTGTCTTCCAGATGTTTTGAAAAAACATAAAGGTTGAATGACAGTGGAAAAGCATGTATGGTCTGACTTGCTGTCACCTTGACTTTCACCAGGAAGAGCGGTAAGAAAATGCTGATGATGTACATATATGAGATGGGAAGTTGATAAAACTGAAGTGTGTCAGCCTCGCTTATGTTCATCATAAGACAATAAGGTTAATGACTGTACACGTCAAATACTGACCAGTGAACTTCATGAGGAAGCCAGCCAGAAGTAAATGTTCTCAGGACCTTAATTTGCAGAACCTCATTACAGCGCTGAACATAAAACTCTTCTCCTGTGGAGGGAGGAACACGCTGGCTTTTCACCCCTGACATTTCTCGGACAGTTTCCAGGAGACGCTCTATGACGCTCTTTGGTATTTTCTGTGTAAGTTTTATATATTAGACTGTCAATCCTTTGTCTGTGTCCTTTGAGTCACACACAATCCTAATTTAGTTTGCACATCCTGATAGACTGTTTATTTTGTATAATTATGCTAATTTTTGTTTTGTTTCGATGTTCTGATTTATTCTGATTGACAGTTTGGCATAAATAACAGCAATTTTTTTTGTATGAATACGCTCATCAACGCAGAATCTCTCTGCTTTCATGGAGAGAGCTGAAATCCCAGCCCTTTAAATTTCATGGGCCACATGACTCTGTCCTAAAGCACCACTGCGTAACTAGTGCAGCAGCGTAGAAGAAGATCTACTGTAACAATGTTTTAATAGTAGGATAGAAGTGTACATGAATGACTGTGGCCGCATTTGAGAACATATGAATGTAAAGAAGCAGCACAGAACTACAGCAAGTATTCAGTGACAGCGGACCCTAAATATCACAGAGGATGGAATGACATCATTTGGACCTCAACCATGAAGACCTCAGTCTGTTCATTCCTGCAGCCTGTGGGGTCTGAGTCTGGGTAACAAAGTTTAGGTTTTAAACTTAGGTTGTAATATATAGCATAAAAAACAGATCAAATATTTTTGGTCAGACTGAAAACAATACCTGCACCGCTAAAACAAAGAAAATAGCAAAACCCTTTGAGAGTAAATGGGTATGAAAAAGATTATAATTAACTAACATAATGGAAAATAAGCTAAATTCTGATTTTATGTAAAACAGGCAAGACAGTGATGTGTTCTACCTAAGATTTCAATAACCATAATTATTTTTCACTCCATGGCTCAATCTTTCCCTCATCACTACCTTTATCGGCACGATTTTCGAAAATTACTGTTTTTCTTTATACATGGTTTCTGTCAGTTCATGTGCGTTTCCATGCATGTGTGCATCTGTCGTCTGCTAAATCAAGAGGAAAATCATGGATTTGCTTCAATGAAACTGACGGAGGTTTCGTGGTGAGAAATTGTGGTGCCTCAAGTTTGGCTCCTGGATTGATACAAAATGAGTGTTTCCTGGTCTGTGATGTCCAAAGAATGTAGTGACACACTTAGTGAAAGAACTCAAAGTTTTCAGTACAATAAAGCATGTAAAATACTGAATCCTACTGTTTTTGGATGTGCTATGTATGAATACATATTTATTAGAAATGTATCTGAATTAAAAATGTATGTAAAACGCATGTTATTTATATTGTACATGTGTGTATTGTCTACATTTCAATTAATGACCTAGTCCATGGATCCAGGGAACATTCGCTAAAATGGATACGGACCCCTACAACAGACAGTGGAGGTCAAATCACTCCAACTAACAAAGTATGCAGGAAAGTCGATTGACAGGGAAGTGAATTGGATGAACAGCCCTCAGAACCAGCCACCCTCTGTGTCCTGGCAGGCAAGGAGACACAGCAGTTTTCGTAGAAATGTCCCTAGCGTGAAATTTTCAGGAAAATCGCCTGAAATATTAGATCGTTATGTTTCTGAGTTAATTCCAAGACTCATTGCATTATTCATATGCTAATTCTGTTTCTTAAAACATATGTTGTTCATTATCACCAAGACATCTTGCTCGGATGCTTTGGTGAAGGATACTGTGAAAATAAAGCACATTTTGTTTTAGTTCAGCTTGCTTCAGGCCATTCTTTTCAATTTGTTAATGTATCTCACAGGTTAAAATGTCACATACTCTACCTATTAAATGCCCCATTCAGTACTTGTTCAATGGATATAAACTTCTGCTCTGAGAATGGAACCTTCCTAACATTATCATCCGATGTTTACAGCTATTAAATTTGTACTTTTTTTGTCATATACAGATAACCCATAATGGTTTAAATCTATCTGACAACAGGAAAGTCACTCCTACTGAGAATACAGGAAACAAAGGGGCTGTCTATTCACATTCCAAGTTCTACGCCTTTGCATCTTTTCCATTTCAAAGCTGTAAGTGTTTAACTCTATGACAGCTGGCTATAATTAAAAGTCAAAAATGAGGTGTCTTCTGACTCACTGCCTATCGCTTAGTCCATCACTTGTCATTTTCTCACACAAGCGCTGGACATAATGAAACAGCTTTCTACCTTGTTAGAGACAGTGACAGCTCTAATCAGGGAACTGAGATACTGGCCTGCTAGTGGGGGTACTGGCTGTTCTGATCACACCCCCTCCATAACGACTTCACTTGAAGCATCAGTTGTATCATACATGCAGGCTTTGTCAGCCAGATTATTGTCATGGGTCAGAGTTTCCCAATCCGGTCCTTGGGGCCCGCAGACAGTCCATCTTTTTGTTCCTGTCGGGAGCTGGGAGGGATCAAAAATGTGGGCCGACTGGTTCACTGAGGACCGGGTCGGGAAACACTGTTGTAGGTACATGTGGTGAGGAAGAGCTGTTATTAGTCAAGGCTGATGAACTTTTGGTGCAAGTGCCGATGAGGGTCGTTATACAACAGGCTTGACAGTGAGTATATTATGAGAATTGGTGGGTTGCAGTAAAAATGCAAAGCAGTTTCATTAAAGCAAAGTTTTTTCTTTTGGCTTATATGTAAACCTGTCAGGAATACTGAGATGTAACAGGTGCATTCGTGCTCCTGCAGGCCAATACACATGGATATCCCTAGGGGGTGCTATTTCTCCCATGGCCAGCCAGACGAGCATTCGCCCACACCTACCACGTGGCGAAATGGACTTTAATGCTGTTAATGATGTTGTTCAGAACCACAAGATTCGCTCCATTGAAAGTTTAGTTCTCATGTGTTGATTTGTTGGCCCCAGCGATGGGATATCGAGGCGAATTGCAGCTAGTAGGAGACACTTCGGCCATGAGTTGACTAGAAAGATGTAGGAAGCAGTGAAAACTTGCAGGCAGCTTTGAAAGAATGCAACACTGAGAATAACCGAGGCTGGGAGCTGTATCAGCAGGATTTGTTGGTAATCTAGATAATTTGTCGGATTTAAGGTTCCCTGGTTTAACTGGCCTATTTCTTCATTCACTCATGTTAAGCCCAGACTACCTTAAATCTGACTAGTTATCTTGCTAACCCAAAATTCCTACTTTATGTTACAGGCCCCTGGTCTATGAATATAGAACTAAAACTATGTTTTGACTTGGATATCTAGGCAACAGATGAAAAGTGCACTGGAACAGAGTGCGCCCGCCCCCTCCAGAATCTTCCAAAAGTATCTCTAAGCGTGTGAGTCTAAGACCTTGACCCACTTGATCAAGGCCATATAATTTAATCCAATTGTTATCATTTCATGACTTTTCTTAATTCAGAGAAGGTGATTTCATCGTTCACATTAAAAATATTGACATGAAAACATACTTGCTCCTGTGATGGACTGGCACATCTATTATTGATCTGAGTACGAAATTCAGTTTTTAGATCTCATACTGTACTTGTCATTGGGACATTATGCTGTATTTTATGAGATCTCTCTAGCACATCACTGAACAGCCTTCGTCTAACAAACACAGCCTGCATGGCCATAAATCACTACCCCCAGGAAGCTCACAGGCCAAATAATGTGTCATTGCACCGACGCACCTGGGCTCAGGGCAACATGTCAGCCGCATCTACCATGGGTCCAGCTTCTCTCGTCATCCTTCCCTCCAATACAGGCGCTATTCTGGGAGTGGGGCTTCCCACCCGCACTGCCCAGATCATTAGCGTCTGCCGCTCCCCCATGGGCCCCAGGCAGAAAATAACCAGTTTTTTTTTTTTTTTTTCTTCTCTGGCATCTGCGGAACCTCGGTTAAATGAAGATATACGGCCTCAAGCCCCCCAGGCCTGCTCAAGGTAACCTCTGCTGTCAGCACGTATTTACGAAAGCAGGCCGGGAAGACTTTGAGAAATAAAACATCACCAACGGCCTCTACGAAAATATGAATAAATAAAACGGCCTCATTTTCGCTAGCAAATTGATAAAAGTGTGATAGGTTAGCCTTCGAAGTTAAAAAAAACAAAAACAAAATAAAGGCATCCTCAGAGGTCACATTTTAAAGGTTATTAGCAGATTACAGGACAGGTGTGACATCACGGCAGTATATGAAAACCCACAACCATGCAATGTTTTAATATAAAATATAATGCAATTGAGCTTCTTCATCATATGATTACTGTAACACAGTAATCTATAGTTAAACATAGTAACATTGTAATTAAAATAATAATTAGCAATAGCTACTAATTACATAATATCAAGCTGCTATAGATTAATTCTGCAGGGAATTAAAGGAGTACAGCTGAATGTGATGCGGTGAGAATACGTCAGTAACGTGCATAACCGGAAGAAGCATGTTCATTTCTGAGGTGAAGGTACAATCGTTTGTACCATGAAAATTGTAAAATGATCACATTCAGAGAGGAGTTTATTTGTCCAAGCTGGAATATTGGGGCCTTTCATAGGTTCCTCTGATATACAAGTTTTCTTAGTTGCAAATACAAAAATGCAAAGAAATACAACAAAGCCAAACTACATCATCCAGCCCCTATCAGGTTCTAGTTTATATTTAGAAGGAACCAAAATGTTATTTGGCAGCGATGTTTATAATTCATTTAAATCACGGTGAAGTTTGTTTACATAACTTGCTCATTTTTGACGATAAAATGTGCGTGACACTGCCTGGTTGCAAAACTAATCAGCACAAGATGACATCTCAGTAATGCAGTGCAGATATGTGTCATTTCCTTATTGGGAAAATTCTAGAATTTTGATCCTGGTTTGAGTATGTTGGTTTATTGAATTAAGGGCGTTTTTTTATATATATAATGAATCAAAGCATTCGTAAAAATCTAAAATCACACAATCATCCACCTTCCAGCCACCTATTCTGGTCAGGACCAGGCACCAAAAACTGTAACAAATTACAGATGCGATGTTGCGCTTATTCGATTATGGCTGTAAAATAGGGATCTTGACAATTGTTAGCATTCATGATATAGTTTAAGAAAAATGTTTACTCTAAATACAGCGTGTGACAGGCAGGTAATAAATCCAACATACTGTACTGTACAGCACATGCATTTACCAGCATAACTGCTCATTTTTCAGTTCTCTGTCATTACTGACAAACTACTAAAAAATTTATCTGTCCATTTGAATTATGAGTTCAGCTTCAAATTTCTGCAATGGGTATTGATGTAAATATTTATAGAATATTTAAAATATTAATAAAAATCATAATAATAAATACAGACTGTATATTGCTTCTGAAGTATCCATCTTCCTGCTGATTATCCTGGTCAGGGTAATCGGGGTAATCAGGGTAATGCTGATTACTCAGTAAGCCGGGAGTCAGAGATGGGGGGTGCACAGAGCCAAAGGGGGTAACATCTGGTTTCTTTTTGAGATTAAATTATAAAACAAGTAACTTTGATAAAACACATTACGAAAAATGTATCAGCGTTTAAAACACATTTTCTCTTCTTTGGAAAAATGTCCTATTGTAATATTGAAAAATGTACGATCTTCTTCGCTCCTTGATTTTTATTTTTTTTTTTTTTTTAAGCCCCCATCCACTTTTACACGGAGTGAATCCCAGGAATAAACCGGAACAGGCTGCACGTCAGGCCCACAGGACACACTCACAGGATGCACAGGTAGAGACACTACTTCACCCAAACTAAGAACATAAGAAATTTACAAACGAGAGGAGGCCATTTGGCCCATATACAGTAAAGCTGGTTTATTTAGGATTAATGAGAAACATTAACAAATTCAGGGATAAAAATTACAGCTGTCTTCAGGCCAAACAAAATGAACTTAGTATCCATCTGTATTCAGAAGGAAATTATTTGAATATGCATGCCCAATATCGACCGCATTGCATTTCCTTCAGAACAGAGGAATGAATGGAATGCACATTTAAACTCTATTTAAAATCCTTTCATGTTGTGGCATTACATTTGTCCTGGTCTGGCAAGCAATGCATTAAAGCTGAATGACAAAGTTACAGCAAACGACTGCTCAAAAGTCACAGACTGGAAACAATTTAACTCATTTACCTGGAAACATTTAGGGCATAAGATCTCACAGAGATTTACAATTAAATATTGCCTTTGGCCACATAAATCCAAAATTAGGACGAAAACTTTCTGATTCAATAAAGGGGTTAATGAATGTGCTGATTCTTCATTTAGAGATGTCCCTTTGGGTCAGATTTAGGCATTTAGCCAAAAATAGAGTGGATGATCAAAGTATGAAATTCTGGGGAAAAAAATAGCGAAAATACTGGACAAGAGAGGTTTTCTCAGAATAATAATGTTCTATTACTATTATAAGTAATGTATTTGTGGTTTCAGACAGGGGAGAAATAGTGACTCATAGTACAGCAGAGTCAACTGACTCTTCCCGGGTTTGCTGTTGGGCCTTGCATGTTCTCCCTGTTGTGTGAGGGCCCCCTGAAGCAGGATAAGTGGCTGGATGTCCGATGGATGGGACAAAAACAATGCACCAAATATCATTCCCACCCTTGTGAAAATCAATTAATTATTTCTCCATAACATCAAGGAAAAATGTAATTGTCCATTATGAATGTCTCCTCATTGGTGATTATTTAGCCAAAGTTGACAACGCCAATACAATAAAGACTGTTAATGCTGGTACTCTGTAACACTGAATGGGGCTCAGGGATTTTTATAGGAAGGAAATGGCAGATTTACTGGGTTGCCTTTTTTAATAAGAGATCAGCAAACGAAGGCAATACGTGGCTAACCCTCTAACTTAAACAAGCACCCCCCCACCCAGAGGACCGGGCCGCTGCTCCCAATCGCTCTTCCTCTCACCCAGTTCATACAATTATCAGTTACTTCCAGGTGAGTAGAGGAGCTTCAAGCCTGACCCTGGGCCTCCCATCCAACGGCCACATTCACACCCTCATTTCACGGTGATTACCAGGCATTCTCACAGTGGGCGTGAACATACAACACCGGAATAAATAATCAGGCCCGTAGCCAGAAATAAATTTCATTTGGTGTCCAGCAACCATAAGATACATAGGATGCCCCCCCCAGTTGGCAAAATCTAACTCATAATTTTACTGCACACGCCTTTTGGCGTCGTCCGCCGAACTGTAGTCATGAAATTTTGTTCTTAATCGTCCACGGGCATTGCAAAGTATTACGGGATAAAACTTCTTAATCATATTTAACTGAGGCTCCTGGCGGGTTTGTTGCATGTTTTTCCCTTTTTTTTAAACCACATTTAAAAAGTATAAATCAGCCATATTATCAGATGCAACATTAAATATCTCAGCGTATTTCAAAGGCATCATTTCACAGCAGAAATTTAAAATGGTCACAGTTGAGCTTTCTGGATTTTTATACTTCAGATGCTTCTGTGGTAATTATTTGTTGCTTACCTTGAAAACAGCATTCTCTGTCTAAAACATTTATCCAGGCAGCGCATTTTACCAAAGGAACTATAATTCTGAAATGTATTACTGCTGATTGCCTCCTGGGCCTTAAACCAGCGACATTAACCAAAACACAGCCGGCAGCCTGGATTCCTTCGCGTTCGCAAACCCAGAGGACTGTTACTGAAGCTATTTCTGTTAATTGTGCAGCACTCCAAAAAGAAAATCAGTTGAAAAAAATGGACAGGATATAATGATGACTGGTTTGGTCATTTATGGCTGATTATATTTGTCTGGATTGAGCTCCAGCAATTTTCCTTCTGAATTGTTGCTTTTCTTTGTAATGTTTACTTGCAGCAAATTTATGATAGTTTCCATATTTATAGTAAAATGTAAAATCAGGTACCAAAAATATACTCTGCCTCTGAAGTACTTAAAAAAAAAAAAACTTTAATTTCATTTTTTTTTTCATTGCCTGTTACATTTTTTTTATTATGTTCAGTTTTTGAATTGCAGATTCATCCTGCCCTTTTCCAGCTGCTTATCCATTACATGCTCACAGGGTTTCTCCAAATATATCAGTGTTGTAAAACAGCTGATATATACTGACATATTATATTTGCAGTATTTCCCAGTGGGGTGGTGCAGTGGTTAGCACTGTTGCCTCACACCTCTGGGACCAGGGTTTGCGTTTCTGCCGTCACTCCATGTGTGTGCCGCTTGCATGTTCTCTGCCTTGGGGGGTTTTTCCTGGGCACTCTAGTGTCCTCCCACAGTCTAAAAACATTCTGAGGTTAATTCGAGTTACCAAATTGCCCAAGGGTGTGAGTGAATGGTGTGTGAGAGTGTCCTGCGATGGGTTGGCACCCAATCCTGGGGTATTAATGGACAGTGGTGGCTTAATGGTTAGGGAAGTGCATTTGTAAATGAAAGATTGTAGGTTCAAATCCCCGACCAGTAAGGCACCACTGAGGTACCCTGAGTAAGGTACCGCCCCCAAGCACTGCTCCCCGGACGCTGAATTAGTTGCCCCTGACATTGTCACATATGGGTTAAATGCAGAGGACACAGTTTGTTGTTGTGGTGTGTCAACAATGACAATTAATCACAAAATTCTATTCTCTGTCTTGCACCTGTAGGCTCTGGACTCCCTTTGACCCTGAATAGGACAATTGGTTGCACAAGATGGATGGGATCCAAATGCAGGTGTAAATGTGTAAATGTCCTTTGTAGTTCACAAACAGGCCAAAGGTCAAAAACCAGGCAGTGGCAAAAGAAAGCAAACAAATCCAAAGAGGATCCAAATCCGTAATGCAAACAGGCAGCAGGTCAGGAATACTGTACTGGCAGTGTGGCAAGAGAAAGCAAATACGGATCACTAGGCAAGGAGCAAGAAAAGCATGAAATGAGGGGGGAGCAGGAATCACCTGGGCGTGGCTCGGTGGGCGTGGGTTGGTGGCCGTGGCTTGGTGGGCGTGGCTCGGTGGGCCGACACAGCATTTTAAAAACCTGCAGACATTTCACTCTATAAAGATTGCTTTTCATATTTGCATTTGGCACCACTGTAACAAACCAAAGAGAGATTGTAAAAGTTCGGATTGATTGTTGTACTTTCAGCCTCTTAATAGGAGCCTGTAGCAAATTGGTGTGGTGCACGGCCTGGTGAGTTAGGGTGCTGCGGCTGCAATCGGACGTTTCCACTTTGAGTAATTTCATTGTTGGACCCCAGTTCCTCCAGGGATTATCTGACCCGACTTTCCCAAAAAATGCACGTGGCTTTGGATGCAAGCCTCAGCTAAATAGATGCAAAGTCCTTCTTTCTGAATGAACCTGCTTTGAAATGAGGTGGGACATATGCAAATGGCTCATGACATCAGCCTTAATGCCTCTCTGAGATTGGGGCCATTGACGTGTTGGGCTCAGCTATGACGCAGTAACACTCATGGTACAAAGCAGTGTTTCCCAATCCGGTCTCGAGGGACTCACAGTCCATGTTTTTGCTCCCTCCCTGTTCTGTGCCAGACATTTTTGCTACCGGGAGCTGGTTGGGAACAAAAGCATGGACCGCCTGCGGGTCCCTGGGGACTGGATTGGGAAACACTGGTCTAAAGGGTAAATAATGCAGACCGAACCAAAGTGTATCTGAATCTCATGGCTTAGTTTCATAACTGCAGCACAATGCAAAGTGAAATCAGGGGTCACCTTTTTACACGCCTAGAAAATGAGATGAACATGAGTGAAATCTCCATTACATGAAACACATTTCACAGCTGGTGTTGTGGGGTGGGGAAGACACCTGTTCATCAAACAGCACTCATGCAGGTACCATGTCTGGGGACACACTGAAGTCACTATCTACGGCTTTATTCTGAATGTGTTTTGAGTTGGATGGTGGGTAGAAAGCCGGAAATCAAGCGTGAACCATAAGGGACACCCTGTAAACTCTACTCAAGCTGAACTGTACCAGCTTAAAGGCAGTTTTGGGTAATTTCATGATATGTGCTTCATGTAGAAATCCAGCAGATACTGAAATCAATAGCTATGTGAACCTACTCGTATTTACCCAAAGAGGTAGGGAGCAGCTTCTCTGGCCATTTTTAACAGGAGATATGAGGTGCACGGTGATCTAAAACCCCCTGTTTATAAAACAGGACAGGTATAACTCCCTGAAACCAATTATTTATGTGTTGGAACAATGATTGCTTTAATTAAATTCCAATAAATTGACAATTACAACTATGTGTTTATTGGGATTTTGAGGGGGAGTCATTCATCCATAACTGCTGATTTATTGCAGGGCACTTGGGGGGTCTGTGGGTATCGGAGTCCATCACAGGACACGCACAGACACTACGAACAATGTACAGGCCCTCATTTGCCTACATGCTTGTTTCAGACTGTGGCGGGAAGCAGACTCACACAGGGAGAACATGAAAACTCCCCACCCACAGAGAAAATCAAACCCACAACTCGGGAGGGGGGGGGGTCCACGGTGCTACCATTCACCACCCTGCCAGGATTCTTCCAGTGGGTTAGAAAATGGAAGAAAACATTTAATTATATTTCTAGTGGATGGAGGTCTAATTTAATTAGGTGAGGAGATGTCATTCTTGTTGTGTGTGTCAGTAACTGAAGGAGAAAATTAATATTGAACTGAGGTGTGAATTTCAAACAGGTAAGTGAACAACTTTTCTTTTTAATACCTCAGCTGTTGCTCACACTGTTACTCATAGTTGCCATAATCGTCCTGTCAGCTCTTTGATTTTGGGTGATTTTCGATGATACCTAGAGGTAAAAGCTCTTTAACCTTTGATTGACAGAAATCCTCCACAGGTACCGTTATACGTATGATACTAATCATCTCCTCCTTTGGCTCTGTGCTTTGGTCGTCTCCCATGCCACCCGAACCTTAAACTCCCCCCCCCCCCCCCCAATGCCTGAATTAGTATGCAGGTGTTAGTTGGGGACAGAACCAAATTATATAAACATATAAACCAAGACAGGCATTTGGGAGGGCGCAACAGACCAAATGAACAGTGGGAAACTGAAAAGCAACTGTCTGTAGGGACCTTGAGCATTTTAAAGAGGGGGAAAAGGAGTGATGACTGTTCATGCCTAAGGTGGAAACCACTACAGAGGAGATAAGGGCACTTTTCAGTCTGCAAACCAGGTGAATTTCTACTCACAGGAATCAGGCAGCATTAGAACATTCATTCAATTTTCCACAGTCGTCTTCGCAGCTCATACAGCCTTTAATTGGTTGCACCTGAGTGTGGTTTATTAATGAGATTGCCTGCGGTGGGAGGGGGTCTCTACTTGCCACGGTCATTTTAAAAAATTGTAAAGGAAAAAAAAGTAATTTATTTTATTTAAGAACTGTGTGTGTGTGTGTGTGTGTGTGTGTGTGTGCGTGTGTGTGTGTGTGTGTGTGTGTGCATAGTCATGACCCAGCATCCCTTCCACAGTCTTCTTCTGTCAGATGCTTTGTACTTCATTGGATAGGCTCCAGGCCCTCTGTGATCATACGCTGGATAAGATGTTATGGATGGATGGATGGATGGATGGATGGATGGATGGATGGATGGATGGATGATTTAAAGTACATATGAACATTAATCCAGTTTTATTGAAAACCTGCACATCAGTGTATCAATACGTGTAACATATTTAGTAATAAATATGAGGAAAATAGAGTTTTTTTTGGTGCTTCATGGGCAGTAAATAGGTGCTGTGATTTTAAAGCTTTTCATAAAATCTAAGCAGAACAGGCCATCTTGTTATTGTATGACACAAACCAAAATTTATTATGTCAGCATCAGGGCTACACCATAAAATATTTGGTGCATGGGTCTGGGCTGCCCTCCACGGCTGGTCCATCTCTGAGTGTGGGCATAAAGCAAATGTCCACATGGCGCTGGCAATGCATGCATTGCAGCATGTGGCAGGACGGTCAGCAGAGCCCACGCAGAGACACTGCCAAGGGACTTGCTCTAAGACCACTTGGCCGTCCAGGAAAGAGCAGCCAAAAGCCGGCCAGGGCAGGCTGGCCATGTCCCAACGTGCCTCAGAGGTAAACCGAGATACGGAGGAATCTGCGAGGCTGCGGCGGGAGCAGGCAGACGACACGGCGAACACTGCAGCAGCCCAATGAGAGGGTGCAAGAGAGATCAGCGGCTGCTGGCCGCCCATCAGTCAGTGGCACTACAGTACAGCGGCGTGTCTACTGTGCTGCAGAAATAAAAGTACAAAATAAACTGTCAGCTGGGGAAATGAAAGTGCTCTCGTTCAAACTGGAGCCGTAACAATAAAAAATAAAAATTTGGAAAAATAAAAAGTGAAAAACAAGAGAAAAGCAAAAAACACAAATTCACTCCACTCTGAAAAGCCAGACAGACTGTGGGATGCTAGGAAACACACCTAGTGGAGCAGAAGGGAAATTTCTCCAGCCTTTATGAGAAAAATAAGACTTTGGAACAATAATGAGTATAAATATGCATGAAAAACATGGCTTCCCTTTGTCCTTTTCTACCCCCGATATCGTACAGGACGCTCAGTCAGATTATTAAGATTTTCTCTTTTCAGTGATAAGGACAGGAATGATGCTCGTCCGATGCCTGACCTCCCCAGAGACACTGACATGCTTAATTCAATACTCAGTGTTTATTTGAGTGTTCCACTGTCTCACGGCAACAGCGGGGCACCCAGCCATTTTTGGAATTGTATTAAATAGGGCAAAAAAAAAACTAGTTCAAACTATCATTTTGAGAATTTATTCAGTTTGCCTGTGATCATCATAAGCCATTTCCAACTTTAAAAGTCTGACACTTTATCGGTAAAGAAGAGTATCTCTGAAATAAACTCCATTAAACATTCTTTAAGAAATGTTACAGGAACATACTGTAGTGCAGGCAAAACTGGATCTATGGTATAAAACTTTCACCAGTGCATGACATACAGTATAATCCATGGAAACATAATGACCTGAATTCCTAACATGCGCCTTAATTTTATTATTTTGCTTCTTTATATAGTAGAATATTTTTACTGAAATGATTCCAATGAAGTATAACTCCTTTGCTTAGGGCTACAACCGTAGGATCCATCCAAGGTCTGGCATCGTAATGTCATTTTACATGCTGTCTGCTCATCTCCACTGTAAGAATGTTTTATTAATCTTTTTCATTTATTTAGTATTTACTTTTTGCTGTGAATCAGACACTATTTTTTCCCATATGCTATATACAAATGTAAACCTAATGCGGCCAAACAAAAATCCTAGTTAAATTGGGGTCACTCTCGCCACACGTCCTTGCTTCTAACAATGGAGAAAACTGAGATTAGAGAGGATTTTTGGATCACTGACAGTGCTGTCCTAGTAAGTACAATCTTTGGCAGCCTTCTGCTACAGGATCTCATTGGCTGCTATCTGTGGCTCAATAGGAATCTAATAATGAAGTAGCCCGACGCTATCCTGCCAGTACACTCGACTTCGTATTCTTACTGAAATATGAGTTAAAAAGGGTTCCTCTCCCTGGTGTGACGTGTAAAGAGCACTGAAGCTGATTGAAACAAAGCCTTATTTATCATTTGCGCAAGTACAAAGAAAATTCTTTCGTTTTCGCGCATCTCATCCTGCGCTCCTTTGAGAGATACATGCAGGGGTTGGAATGTTGGGTCAGGCATCTATCTAGGGCCCCTTGAAGCATTTTGGGAAGTTAAGGCCCAGAGGTAGGTAGTTCTGATCCAGAGAGTAAAAGTCCATACCGAGCTTTTGTTTCAACCAACCAACTGAGTACTTTGACTTTAACTCTTTACAATACAGCTGGTTTACTCTCTGAACCTGAACTACTCACTTCTGTTAAGGCCCTTATTCAGTGGAGAGGTGAATATTCTACCAAGGATGGGATTCAAAGTGCATATCATACAATCAGAGGCACAGAGGCCTAATGCACTGAGCTGCACACAGCCCCCCGGTCATATGAGTCACTGCTTCACAAATGTTGCCTTTATTAGGCGAGGTTAAGTACTCGTGTGCATTGTGGCCCACGGGGCACCGTCAGTTGGACACTTGTCTCACCTCTCTGGCATACCTAAAGGAATGGAAAGCGAGGATCCCAACCCAGCCATCTTCTTCTGGCTCCTCATACTTCTCTGGTGCGTAATGCCCAGTGTAATGGTCCCTCAAATCATCCCGGAGTCTCATTGAAAAACAAGTGCTATGCTAATCGAAGGATTCACGCACTGAACCTCCTTCAGGATGTAATAAGAACCAGAACAGAATCTCATTGCTATTTCTCCGGTGACACAACAGACAGACTATGGTCACTGGCAGTGGGAATAAAACCCAAGCAGCATTAAACTTTCCGATCTCGGCTTTTGAAGCGGCAGTAGTTACATATTTTTAAGCACAGCTGTATTCAAAATGCATTGGCTCAACATGGCATAATGTGACCACATGGCATAAAGAGCTGCAAGTTTAAAGGCTACGGAAGGGCCTGCTTATGTCCTCCTCCCCGACCGAGCAATAGTCCTCTGGGAGGTAATTAGGAGGAACTCGGTGGTTGCTGGATAGTGGCAACAGGCTGCTGTTGAAAACAAGTCCCCCCCCCACACCTTGTATTGCAATGACAGCAAGAAAAATATGTGGAGAGAGAAATGGAGACTCTGCCATGGTTTCACAGCTTCCTGATTCTCCTGAGGAAAAGGAGGCAGATGACGGGAATGATTTCCTTTCAGTCACATTTACCAACGTGAAGGTATATCTGTCAAATGAGCAACACGTTTTCCTACCGATCTTCCATCCATGCGTCCATCCATTTACCTTCTAGCAGTATTTCCAGTTTGGCGGATGGCTGGGAGTCTATTCCACGCAGCATTTGGCCCAGGGCAGGGGATCCACCTGCTATCGTCTTCATGACATGGAATGTTGTGTTGCTTCTATGCACATGGCAGTTGTATCATGTGGGGAAACCGGCCAGCTAATGGCCCAGCATGTTAGTGTTCCGGTTGCACCTCCTCATGACTCTATTTAGGATTGTCCATCCATCCATAAGGTGGGGGCCACGTCACCTAGGATACCTACCCAGCACGGGATACTCTCCCTCTGCCTCTCTCTCTCCCTCTGCCTCTCTCTCACTCACACACACACACACACACACACACAGTCAAGTAATCCTACGTTTTTGGGCACTGCTCATTCATTTCCATGGGAAAAATGTTAATGCTAACAATGACAACCAGCCGTAACATAACCATAAGTAACCAAGCAAAATACAAGAGTTTTTGCAGGTATGCATGGACCACACACACACACACACACACACACACACACACACACTTAAGGACAGTGCAGCATCATCATTCGTCTTGAAAAGCTTGTTACAGAAGGATGCCCATACAGCATCTGCGCAGAATGAACTGGGCTGGAGTTGGAAGCTGGCATGTGGAGTCGTACAGTGACAGTGTAACGTATCATATATAATCCCAACTGCTCCTCTAGCTCAAAACAGCAAATTATAGTTTAAAGTTATATTTTGAAACCAAGTGCCATTCTTTAAGATTTGAAAATCACAAGTAGCCCTTGTATTGTAAATTCATGAACACGTCATAATGCTGGTGTGAAATGTACAAAATAGGCCCACTGAGGGGAAAACGGTAGAACATCCACTTATTATGTAAAGAGGCCACTATTTCTAGGTTTGAAATAAGTTTTAAAAGCAGTCAGTAGATGTTTAGTCAATATTGTCAGATAGTTAATTGTAGACTTATAACTTTAGAGTAATAGAGCGAATGACGTTTAGCAGTTTGCAGCAGAGTCTCTGGTTCAGTTAAATGTGTCAGATGTTCGAGTAACTGAAAAGGGTATCTAATAGAAGACTATTTTTGTTACAAAGGCCATCAGAAAAGCATATTATAATGCCAGAAAACTCCTCCTTTGCCTGTCCTTTGCTTAACCTACCATACAGGGTCTTTTCTCTGCTTCAAGATCATTGGGGGAATCAACAGATGTTAGTTAATTGGAACAGACAAAAAATACACCAGTTTCCCTTTTAAATGGACACATAAAAAGGGAAAATACAATAAAATAATTTCATATTTTGAGTTCAATACTAGCAGTTAACTTTTTAACCTAGATCTTAGAATGCAAGGATGGGGAATTTAAGTTTGGGGCCTGCATACATGCAAGCCAAGTGCAAAATAGTAATTTTATTCTAATAATAATGTTGTCCTAATGCACCATTTCTTTCATCCTCTTTCAGCATGGTAATTTACTGTCAGTTAATATTTTTTTTGCATGGATCAAATGAGAGATGAAAGAGACCACATCATCTACAGCAATAAAAGCAGGATTGTCATCGTGACATGCAGGTTATTTGGTGTTTGGAAAATGCCTTGTTTATCAAGCTTTCCGTGAAAGGATCTGGGTGACCTCATTCTGCTGCAACAGTGCAAATGCATGGAGGAAAATAATTTCCAGAAGGAGCCTTATCACCACTGATGAATCTATCTACTTACCTACCTGCCTACAGGTGCATGACTTGTGTTGTCACCAAAGACTCAGAAGTACATTATTTTTTATTTACTGCTGTAATCATTGTTTTTGACGTCAGACAGCAGGACAGCAAGCAGCGTCCTCTCATGGGCCAGTCATCGCATCTAGCACTGTGTTTCAGAGCAGGTGGTCTGAGAGATCTAACGAAATCCACACGCTTGGAGTCCCACAGCAGAAGCTTGAGGCCCCGCTGGTGAGGCCGTCCTCTCCTGGTGCTCGGACAGGGTCTGAGCTCCCCCGTCTTCCCATGTTTTCCCCTTTGCACTCACCTTCCTGTCTTTCGAAAGGAGGCCAGCTGAAATGCTCTATATTCAAGCAGATTTCAGAAGTAAATAAATGTTCGATTATGACATCATCCAAATGTGGTTATGACATCATCCTCACTGGTTTGAGACCCCGCCTTAGCAGAACAGTCATTTGCTCTCCATCAGCTCTTGAGCAAGGCCCTTAACGCCAAGCTCCTGGGGTGCCTCATGTTGGCTGATCCTGTGCTGTGACCCCCCCCCCCCCCCTTTCCAGTGTACCTGATCTTGTGCCAGGGGCAAATAAAGACTTGTCATTTATCAAATATGCCTGTTTCTTCTCTCTAAACAGGCTTACATGGGACTTAGCCACATCTTTAGCCTGCTGACCTGTAAATGAATGTAATTCCCACATCTCTGGCAAGTTGGATTGGTAATCTGTGGACAAAATGGCAGAGACATGCAATATCTCAGGCCGGGCTTAGAACCCAGATGGCTGGCACATTTCGATGGGAAGAGATGGTAACCCAGCTCCCAGCACATCCCATGGATCAGAGATAAGAACAATAACATACGTGACTGAGAGTGTCAGGGTAATTAATTACCTGCCAAGCGGTGACAGATGGGTGCGGTTTCATGGGGAGGGGGTGTTAAATCTGCAAATGATTTATAGAAAGATGTCATCATCCTGACACTTTCCTGAGATGGTTCTGGTACGGCAGTTCTGATGCTGTTGATAGATTGTTTTTGAAGATATTATTAGATCTGGAAGCTGATTTGTTGGGAAAATTAGGTTTTTAATGTGATGAAGACAGCCCGTAGTACCTCTCTGCCTTGCCCTGTTCCTCTGGATGAGGGCGTCTGTGTTTTACAGACCAAAACTAGAGCTATTACGGCCATTGAATCTTCAGGTCCCATGTCAGAGAAATTCCAGGGCCCTCACACTGTTTGTGAGGATTTGCATACTGGTCTGAAGTTCAGCTTATAATTCTTCTGACCTTAGCATTGTCGGTATTTACCAGCAGAGCGTTATAGTCAAGTTATTATGTGTAACTTGCTTCTCCTTCATACAGTATAGCATGTTCTTCAGTTAATCACTGATGTCCATGTCCCCGTCCTGGATCTCATGGCTTCCACTCTGCCTCCTGTCCTACCTTGAGTTCCACTCCCTTAAAAACCCCCCCCTTTATTACCTAGATGTTTTCTCACTGGTACTGACTTTGCCATTTATAAGCCATTTCCAGTCTTCTGCTCACCTTGGTATTCATGCTGAAGTCTGTAATGTGAACATTTGCTGACTTAAATTGTTTTAATAAAATGCATACATGGAAAGGGTTGTGCTTTTCTTGAAATCTGAAGGAAATCAGTATCACTTCAGCAAAGTAACCTTAAAAGAATTCAGAATTGTATCAAATATGGTTATGTGAAGTTATCGATCCTTGTTGTAAAAGCTCTGAAAGTGTGAATCATGACCTAATTGTTCCAAGGTCCTGCCAGCGTCAAACCACTGACCTTAAGCAGGGTCACCACTGAATACTCAACACTGAATCATATGCTCAACACTGAATCATATACTCAATACTGAACACCAGCTTCTTCCATTACCTTTTGCAAATTTCCACCAATAGTTCATTAAATAGTTTTCCTTTTTGCGCAGGAGGCCGTATCTGAAATACCTGCTACTTTGGGCATCTTGACACCGTATTTTTCTGCAACAGTGGGAATAAATAAAGCGAAATTCTAATATTGAGATTGTTTGGCTTTCAATGCTTTCTATCTGATTTTGAAAAAAGTAACCATTGATTAAATGCACTATTTTCCAGAGATAAATTACTACAATAAATCATAGATGCATCTTTTAAAAATCTCCCTCAGAATTGACAATCCTTTCACTTATTGCATCCTGTGTCTCTCTCTAGATTAGGGAAAATGGACGTCCCGCGGAAGACCTGAAGTCAAAGACAGAGAGATGTGACTTGACTAAAGATTGCTCACCTCATCTGCCAAACCCAGATTGCTTTTATGGGAAGACAGGGGCACTTTCTCCTATTTCTCCTGCTAAAGACTCATCTGATAAAGCACACAGCACAGCGAGGACAGATGAACAAAAATGTATCGGTGGGGCCTCCAATTTTCTGTTTCATTATGCTCAAGTTCCCCTGAACTTCAGTTGGCTGCTGTTGCTTCGTATTGAGCCTAAAATAATCGCAAATATATGGAAATCAAATAAGCAGCTGAAATCTCCTCTGCACGCAGGTGGATATTACAGGGCATGAAAATCACAGTGAAGGCAGAGGAACTGCCAGAATATATTCTGAACCTCACAAGCACAGCGAGAGGCCAATGGCAATTGGAATATTACTGGACAGCTTCTGAGAAGTAACCTGTAGACACACTTAGTACACAGACACAGTACAAAATGCCCCGTTTTTGATATCATTCCCCATGCACCTTTAGGATCACTGCCCACAGAAGCCCCCTCCCGGAAAAGTTGTCCCACCGCCCTCCAAATGGCTTTGAAATAAAGCCCAGCCCACTGAGTATAAGGATAGATGAACTGGAACTTCAATCAGCCCATCCAGCTCATTAGGAGAAGCGTCTGGGCCACGCCTCTCCCCTGCACTCGGAATACAGCTGCTTATTGCCTTGTCATCCATACAAGGTACATATGTAATTAAAAAGCTCTTACATGTAGTAATGGGACAATACGGGAGCCTTTCCCAAACAAACAAAGGGTAACCCTGACTTCTGAAATTATTATTATTAATAATAATTATTATTATTATCGTTATTGTTTTTTGTTATTGTTGTTTTGTTGGTGTTGTAATATTTTTTACTTGATATGAGAGTCTTTATCTTCAAGTACTACTATAATGTACTACTGTACAATTCCTTCACGGCTAATTTAGGCAAGGAAGCTGGATTAGGGGACAGTCTGACTTATCTCAGGACGTCAGGCTCATTTAAGTGGGAGTTCCGTTCCATCAACGTGTATTAAATGAATCCGCTGCACTACCATGGTAACTTGAAGAAGAAAATGTATTAGTAAAAAGCAAAAACAAGATGCGGTTATTGTGCAGAACATTTCACATGGATGCAATCAAAAGTATTTTACGGAGATCAAATAATACAGAATACAATTATTCAGTAACGTTCCCTGTGTCATGCCCGGCTCGTCCGATCCTCGTGTGTGCCACGCCCCCTGATTAGCCACGTGTGCTTCCCTGATCTTGCCCAGCTGTGTCCGATTATTTTCGCCCAGTCTCGTCTATTTCAGTCCATGTCTTGCCTTGGTTTTCGTCTGTCATTGATGTTAGGTATTGTGAGTTTGTTTCCTGGTCCCCGTACCTTATTAAATCCCCATTTTCCCTGTATTACCTCCTTGCCTGCTTCCTGCCTGTTGCCTGCCCGTGCGCTGACCCACTCACTCACGGCGAATCCTGACACCCTGTTGGCTATGGGGATCGTACCAGGAACTTCCACAGTGTAAGGCGACAGCATAAACCACTGTACTAGGCACTTGTAACAGTTACATAACTTACGCATCCAGTCTGTCTGCAATTCTTTGCCAAGCCAACTCCCTGGCTGTGTTTATACTCACAGAATTGCCTTTTTTAGCGATCACATTTTTTGTATTTTTCATAAAGCTCCATCACCAGCGTTTGTTCTGTGATGGGAAAAACACACCACTTGTTTTACACGCTTTCTGACTCATTTTATCGATCTATAGTTCATCCATTCATTTGGGCTTCTTGATATCCTGGGTGTGCACACTAAGTGAGGCTATGCAAGTCTGTCGTGGATGTTGCCCTGATTAGTTAAAGCTGAACTGCGTTCATGGAACTACAGTACATGAGGCTCAGTTTAGAGATGGCGCTAGTTTGAGTCTGACTTTTTCCTGAAAGTCTGGCTTTCTTTAGCTACTTTCATGGAATACCCCCCAGACCTTCGCCGAAAGCAGTTCTGCTTGACCCACCATAATGTTTCCCCATTTAAAAAGCACAAAAATGAATGAACCATAAAATTGCAACTTATCCAAGTTGTTCTGCTTGAAAATCATTTGCTGTTGCTTTCTGTCCATTTAATTCCAGTCCTTCCAGGCCAAACTGCAGCTTGTAATATCCTCGCTGTAGAATGAAAACCATTATTGGCCACTTTTTTCAGCTTCTCACTTTCTCCTTTAGATAGGATGTCAGTTCTCCTCTGTCTACTAACAGTGTTTGACATCTAATTGACAAATTGTGTTGGTAGTCATATGCCACAAAGATAAATGTTTTCTTTTCACTAATGACCTTGTTTCAAATGAAGAACCAGAGTAAATATACTGTTAAAATATTAAGACACATGTTAAGATGCATATAAATTCCCCGAGTGTCCCTCAGTCATGTTTCACAGCTTCTGTTTCTCTCTTTATCACGCTACCCAGCATTGTCTGCCATTATCAGGCTCTATATGTAATAAAAATTTTAAAATGATAATAAAATAATAATTGTATTTAAAACACTGCTGCTTCTGTAAGGCGCCGCCTGTCCGGGCTGTTTTTCGTTCACGCTCTCTCAGGCTCGCTCCGTCACATTAGTGTTACGGATCTGCAAATAAGCGGGGCTTGCGGGCAGCGCTAATTGGGAACGTGCCTGTTTGTCAGGCGCTGGTTAGTGGGCCTCACGCTTGCTGGCTTGGGGCTTGAGGCTCGGTTCCCGGTGCAGGGAGAAGGAAGCCTGACCCAGTGTGAACTGAATATCATTTCCATCACAAACTGGGCTTTTTGTGGTTCTCGCTGCATTATTAGAAATAAATGTATCTAAAGAGGACTGAGATGTTGATGGATAATCAAGGCAGGACCAAGGCTCTCCAGGTACTGGATGGACTTTCTGGTCCATTTATTTTCAGCAGGACATCTCTGAACTGAACTCGCATCAATCCGAGGGGGCTTTGGGCTTTCCAGCATGTGGTACTTTCAGAGCCAGGAGAAAGGCAATGGCCACCAGTGCTGTGCAAGTTACAAGAAATGAGTAATTTGTTACAATTACTAGTTACTTCATTCAAAAGAAATCCATTGCACAGACATCAGGGGAATTTTGAATCAATATTAAGTAGCGATGTCTCTTTGATGTTGTGCCAGCGAGCAAATGACCTCATAGAGATGCTTTGCCGATGGATTTTAAAGCATCATGGTGCCTATGAATCATTGTTGCTACAAATGATATTTGAAACCATGTATGGGACAATTCTATGCTCTCTTCATATCTACAGAGCTTCATATTTTGATGAAGGATGGGTCTCTGTGATTTACTTTATATTCCCCCCATACAGTACTTGTAATTTCCTCTGGACTGTTTCTCCTCCTAGTCCTAAGATGCTTTGTGACTTTGTGTTTCTAATTGTCTCATGGGGTGCGTCTGCCCTCTGCTTCCCCGAGTTCCACCCTATTCAAACACACATCCTGCCCAAGGGTACAACAGCAAGAACCCTTATTCAGTTTTGACCCAGTGACCATTTGACAAAATATTTTTTTCCCCCTAAAACGTGCTGATTTTAATTCACTGACATGGCTATTCAAAAGCTACCTGCAGAAACCTGATAAGTACTTGGCCTTCTTTTAGTGCAGACATTTCAGTCAAAATGCGCACGTAATGAAAGTGTAAAGGGCGACACTGCATTTTCGCTGTCTGAGAGACCTCTGGGAAGCCATCTGACCGCAGCCTCTCTTCCGCGGGAACCTGAGCGGGGCGGCCGTCCCATGTTCAGTGCTGCGTGGCAGTCAGTCAGGCACGAGACAGGCCTCACCCCCCCCCCCCCCCCCCCCCCGCTGAGCGCCTGGTTAGCCAGGTTACCCAGGTTACCCAGTGCATCGCTAACTAGGTGCTGAAAGAAACCACCATTAACCAAATAACAAGCACAGTTAAAAATATGCCATCTGTATCTGAAGCGAAAGATATAGTGGAGATTATCCTGGGTGACCTTACAGCCCTCCAAGTAAACAGCAAACACAGGCAGCGCATATAAAATAGAATATTTATGTTATTGTTATTTTCAAAAATAACAAAGGAAAAACATTGTGATTTATGCACTGTTTAATGCACGCCATTTAAACCCCAGGGTTTAGCGGTTACCACAGAAAACCAGAAGATGAAATGTAAAGGCTAAAAACCGATAATAATAAAACACAGGCCACTATCGTAGAAAAAACGAAACAAATAGCAATCGCAAATCCTGCACTAATGCTCTGAGCCAGTCCCCAAGCGAGTCCTTGTGCTGTTTTGCCAGCGTCTCATGAATGACGGTCCAATAACACTCCACCGCACTCTAGGTTATCCCAACCTCATCCGTCATAATCCTGTCCCTCTAACCAGGGCTGAACTGCCACAATCCACTGGCGATTCTTCCTCGTTTCCCACGACCTTTAAATGAATTTAGCCCAAGTTATACAAGGTTGCATATTTTTCTTTTCGACCCCTGAGTTCATCCAATCAGGGAAGCCAGCATGAGGACCACGAAGCAGGACCTCACAGCGTACACTCATCCCATCTTCTCTGCTGTTCCATCTCCCCCAGGCTGTGATATTAATTAGGGCGGGGTTAATTTATGAATAAGCGAATTGGACACAGGTGCAATAGTTCAGTCACAGTCAGAGATGGAGTGGCCAACACAAACCAAAACAAAAAAACTTGGCAAATGCAGAGAACTTATAAATGGACCACAAAAGCAGTTAAACATAAATCCAGTTTTGATTTTTGTGGCATTATAACGGCATATATCATTAAAACAAAGCAAGCACGCTACACACATGAAATCATCACTGTCCAGGGCGATTATTGCTCATTTTTAGCAGGCCCGGTACTCTGTATCCTTGGAATTTCTTTCGATAAAATGTTACTATAGTTTTCTGTCGGAATTCTGGACCCGTTCTATATTATACCCCCTGACCCCACCCCAATTGATCCCTAGCTGAGTAAGCAGAAAATGGGCCATTGGCTGACTTACGGAGGGAGGGATCAGAGCAACTCAGCCACAAGCCTTTGCACTTCAGCCTGCAGAAATTTTCCCACTTGAAATGTCCACTGCCAATAAAGCTGTGAGCAGTCGCTGTTTAGCATGTGACTGGTCAAGTGAAGGAGAGAGAGAAAATCGGGGCAATAATGACCCCAATGATACAAAACGCCTTCCCCCTTCAATGTGTCATTTTTTCCTCCAGAACAGAGCCAGTGAAATACTGCAGACAAAAAAACCGGCACCAGGAAAATAAAGCTGAACGGCACCAATGTCTAACAACCTTAGTGTTCCGTCCTTTAGCCTTCTGTAGCAGAACTAAGCACTACACTGCATCTAATTAAGTTAATTAAAACGTACCTGTTTAAATACCATCTTCCTCCCTCTAAATGCTGTCCATTTACTTTTATCTCTCTGATAAGCCATTTGAAGTTTTCCTCTAATTGGCTGTAATTTCCCTCCCCGTGGTATTTTTGGCTCCCCATTGATGAGCCACTGGAGAGAAAGCAGAGGGACACAATTCTGACTCTTTTCTCTGCACCAGCATTACTGTCCATCTATTTTACAAAATACTTTCCAAAAATTGGATATAATACTCAAACTTTGTTCTGGACAGTTCTGTTTGTAAGTTAGATTTCAATGTTGCAGGCCTAGTGCCTTGTCTAATAATATATCATTGGACCAGGGCTAAGTAGTTCCTCCATTGTACCATCATGCCCTTGAACCTACAGACAATATCACAAAGGATATATCTTCCCAATCTTATAGGAATGAAGGAAACATTGAGAAAACAGTGTAACTCAATAAAGAATTTAGACTCTCTTACTTTTCTGCATTTCAACTGTTTTCACCCTGTTGTCTGTTTCACCCGTGCCTTGTTTCATACTGTAAATGCATTACTTATTAGTGTGCTCTATTTGGACTACAGCTTTGATGGTTGTACCTGAATTCCCTGCCTGGGGTCTTGGAATGTTGCTGCGTATTGTTGTCTAGCCGGTGACATTGTGGTGCAGTGGGTCACACTGGCGCCCCCTGTCTTCGGTGTTTCTCTTCAAATCACGCCGTATATGAGTCCATGTTTCTCCCATTATAGTGTATATTCTTCTACCTGTGAGAACTTGATTTCCACACTCTGAAGACAAGCAGTTATGTGACTGTGTAATTGTATATGTCCCAGTGTCTGTCTGTCTGTCTGTCTGTCTGTCCTGCAATGGACAGGCATCCCATTCAGGGCTTTTCCCTGCCTAGGTCCTACACACCTGTGCTGCCCAGGACCCTGTGCTTCCTGGATAAGTTGTTAAAAAATGGAAACTTACATGTCCTCTGAAAAGCCTGCTTTACTTTCGTGTTTCTGTCGCGTTCAACCCGTCCCTGTGTCAGGACCGGCTAGGACAGAAACCCAGAGACAAAGAAATCAGAGAATGAAGATTTCATTAAATGGATCAGTACTGGCAAACAGTACTGGAATATCCAGTCACAGGTCCAAAAAGGTCGAAAGGTAGGGAGATCAATCCTATGGAGGGACGGAGAACAATGGGTGAACACAGACGGTCGGTCCATCGGATACAGGAACAATAAAGGGCAGTAACAGTTAAGGCAGGCAGGAATGGAATGGAATGGAATGGGAACGGGAATGGGAACAGGAATGGATATGAGAATGGGAACGGAAATGGAACACGAATGGCAAGGATAACAGGAATGGAACAGGAATGTATTTGGGAATGGGAACAGGAATGGAAATGGGAACTGGAATGGGAATGGGAACCGGAATGTATTTGGGTATGGAAATAGAAATGGAACAGGAATGTATATGGGAATGTGAACGGAAATGGAACAGGAATGGGAAGGGGAACAGGAATGGAACAGGAATGTATTTGGGAATGGAACAGGAACGGAAATGGAACAGGAAGGGGAACAGGAATGGAACAGGAATGTATTTGGGAATGGAACAGGAACGGAAATGGAACAGGAATGGGAACGGAAATGAGAACAGGAATGGGAATGGAACAGGAATGGGAAGGGGAACAGGAATGGAACAGGAATGGGAACGGAAATGAGAACAGGAACAGATACGGAACAAGTGAAACACTTAAACACTCAGAAAGGCTCATGGAAAAGCAACAATACCTCACACTGAGTGAAGGGAGCAGGTGTAGCTGTTAACAGTCATTACTCAGTAGCACTTTACAACATTTTACTTACAGTAAAGGGGCATAAGTAACATAGTTTTATGCTATTACTTATGTATTATTTAATCACAAATGAAGTCTTAGTTACATACGGATCTAATGGTAATTTATCATTAATGTATTGTGATGCATATTTTACTTCATGCAGTTACTATATTTGTTATTCTATCTGTTAATTCTGTAACCCTTTTTCAACTACTGAAGGAACAAATAATACATAATATGTTAAATACTGACCTCATGTTTGTTCATCAGTATCAAGTAGCTATTATATTTGTTCACGATTTGTACTTCAGTAGTAACTGAAATATAACTACGTATCTGTGTCCCTCTCAGTAAAATGTTACCCACTGATCAGTTGGCCCCACCCTGCAGGACGTGACACCCTGTAACCAGCAGGACAGGCAGCTTCATTCATTTCCACTCGCCTTGTATGCAGTTCCATACAGAGACCTACGGCTGCCACTTAACACCAGGAGCTCTCCTGTCCAGGCACAGCTACAGCGCTTTGTCTCCGGCTGAGACGGTACAAAGGGCAGCTGAGGAGAGGCAGGACTCAGCTGGTGCAGGGAGCAGGTGGTGACCACACCTGACCTCCATGTCGTTTCCCTGGTTTCCTGCAAACACCAGGGCAAGTCAGTACAGAAGACGTGCTGCTTTGGAAGTCAGGCCATTTTCTCCAGTTGGATCTTCTGGATTTTGTTCCTTGTTTTCCTCAAAGTTCTAAGTATTTTTCATTTTGCTTTTGAGTTGAGACTTGGCTGTTTAACTGCCAAGGAGCTTTACAGGTTTTTCCCAAAGTTTTCTTAATGTCCTGTTACTCAGGACATAATCAGGACGTCCATGGTGAGCCTGTGGTTCGCGAACAACAAACAGCTCTTTCCCTGCTCCTATGCAACCAGGAGCTGTTATATCAGTCATCTCAATGTTTTTTTTCTCAGTCTTCTGATATCTATCTGTCTATCTGCCCAGCTGTCTATCTGCCCAGCTGTCTATCTGCCCAGCTGTCTATCTGCCCAGCTGTCTATCTGCCCAGCTGTCTAGCTGTCTATCTGCCTATCTGTCTAGCTGTCTATCTGCGTATCTGTCTAGCTGTCTATCTTCCTAGCTGTCTATCTGCCTATCTGTCTATCTATCTAATAAGAATCTGTGTTTCTCTTCGCTCTGCCTAAATCTGTGTGTCGATTGGCCGGTGCTCCTTCATCTTTGCCCAGCCGATCCGCCTCTGTTTTGACCCCAATGCGGCCGCGTTCTTAATAGTCTCCCAGTTGCCTGACAGCCATTTCCTAGGATGGTTCCACCATCTCCTGGTGACACATCCCTTAAGTCTTGAAACACATGTGTGTTCTGCAACGCAAACTGCGATATCCAGGCGTCAGCGGTTTTCATGACTGCAAGATATATATTATATGGAGAAAAGTATTGGGACACCCTTAGAATATGGGACACCATAAGCCACACCCACCGCTGACATACAAGAGTATAATTAAGCACACAGCCATGCAACCTGCAACCTGCAGCACCAAACAATGGCAGCAAAATGGGAGGGGGGGTCATACAGAAGAGATTAGCCAGCCTGGCACAATCATTGGACACGATTGGACACCTTTCCAACAAATCGGTTCTTCGTGTAACAATCGGATCTTTGTGTATCTGTCTCCGTAAATTAGCCGACTGAGCGAAATGCGGAAACTTTCTTTTCTTTTTATATAGACAGTTTATTCTATAAAAGCCGCAGTCCATAATTTAAATAATGGTAAGTCATTAATATTGACTGCTATTTAGTGGGATTGCTAATGGGGAGCCCTAACAGATTAAGGGATGTACCTCAGGAAAATTATCACTTGTTGGGAAATGGGAAAGGAAATGGTACAGAAAATGTAATGACGATCACTTGGGTTTTCATAAATGTCACCTGTCACAAAAGTGTAAGGGCACCATTAAAGCGTTTCCATGGAAACGCCTCTGCCAAACATACACGGGAGAGAGAAGCGTCTGAAAAAGCTACTTGAAAATGTTTTAGTCATGAAATGTTTTAGTCATTTATTCTTTAATTTATTTATAACCTTGTTTTTGGTATGCCCTGCTTTTTATAATGTTCATAACTTCAGTACATTTATTTGTTACAGAATCTACATTTTATTAATATTAACCAACATAACCTACATTAATATTGTGATTATTATTGTTGTTGTTGTTGTTACTAAATATGTATGTCTTTTATATTCCAATATTATTTTTCTGAGGATATTCTATTTGTATATTGTGTACGTCACAAAAAAAAAATTGACTTCATGGCCTAAAGTTTGTGGGTAGATGTTGGGTGACTGGGTCTCTTTCTGTGAATTTGTGTGGCCAACCACTTCCAGAACTCACTCCCAGACATTTCCACTTGACAATCGTAATATCAGTTGACATGGGCAACTCTGGCAGGACGGACATTTGGCAGAATGAATTGTTGGAATAATTGCATCCTTTGATGGTGCCAAGTTGAGAGATACTGATCTCTTCTGTATAACCAGCTGTTCTGCTTGCAGTGTTTGATACTCTACTGACTGCATGGCTGTGTGCTTAATTATACACCTGAATGTCAGCAGTGGGTATGTATTTATTAATGATACACCCTGGTGTAGCTTAAATAGCCAATTCCTCTAATTAAAAAGGACGTCCACATCTATATGAACTGTACGTTTATGAAGCATGCAAAACACTGCAAAGAACTGAAGTAATGTCAATGCAGGAGAAGAAACACGCAGAAAGTATGAGAGGGATCTGATTAGAGATAATAAACAAATACGTCACCAAACAGAAACTCTGGGGACAGAGTGACGCAGAGCATATCTTATGGACCTTTCTTAAATAACAGACCAAATGAAAGTGTGTCATTGAAGAGGGTAATGAGCTGATCAATGACCAGATGTAAAACCTTATTTCCAGGGAATATGGGAATGGAACAATAAACATCCCTCCGTCTTGCAAGTGCTTATCACTAATAAACTGTGTGAGCCGGGTGTAAGAAAAGGTTAAGGGAGAGAGGAAGGGACAGAATTTAGGAGCAAAGGGTCCGTGAGCCGCTTCTCACTCGGTGGGTGTCGTTTTGGGTGAGACGTCCATACTAGAGTGAGTTTGCAAGTCCAGCCTCATGCCCAAAGGAGCCCAGCTTCACTGATTACTATTGGAGCCAGTAGCTTTGCACACTTTGAATTGAATTGCTGTGCATCTTTATATAAAAGTACATGTACATACTGGTGAACAGGATCTGTTAGCAAAATGACGTCAGCTAACAAATGCCATTGCTAAATGGATTGCATTAGACTGCCACCATTATCATTGTTGAACCCCAGGAACTTGTTATTCACTTTTTATTCAAATCCCCCCAGTAAACCATCATACAAAGCTCTTCAAAAAATGTATCAATATTCATGACATGAAAAGGCATGTAAAATGGGATGGATCAGTACAAGCAACAAGCGTTGCTTTAGTAAGAAAACACTGGACATGGACAAGCAACCACAACTGGTTGTAACAGCAGAATTTCCCAATGACAGCTGGTATCTGCATTTGGTTGAATTATCTGCGATGGAAAACTAGAGTGGACCCTTTTGCTGGATCTACTGCAGGAACGGCACCAACAATAGTATAGCAGCAGCAAGAAAGCATCCCTTTGACTATATGCCCTCTGTGTGCCCGCTTATACAGAGGACAATCACACTGCCTCTCAATGACAGCGAGTTTGACAGTGTTTTGACAAAGTGCCATGGATGAGTCAGACATTTCAAACACAACCCCAGAACTATGACAGACCTGTGGTTTCTGCAAGCCTTGCATAAGCTGGAGCTGCTCATCCACAACAGAGATCCTTTGACAGCAATGTTATGATACAAAGCTCAACATAGTCATGGTAACTTGATCTGAGTTTGATAAACTATCCAAGCTGGAGATGCAGTGAATTTTTTATTTTTTTTGGTTATTAACAACCTTTGCTGATGATGTTAGGTGCCGTATTTCCTCAAATAAAAGTCTGGTCTGAGGTAATGGCAGGGGGCGTGGTCGACTTAAATAAAGGGCAGGCCCCAAGTGCCTGCTGGGAAAACACAAGGGTGCATGTCATGGATTGGGGGAGAAACATTTGTACAAACTTTAACACAAACATTTCCGGATCTATAAAGAAATGACATAAGTGAAACATGCCCTGAAAATAATGTGCATATTTACGAATGGCCCAGAGCGGTATTATGAACATTTTGGAGGAAACCAAGAAGGAGGCTTCTAAAGTTCATACAGAAATCTGCATCTAAGTTACATCTAAGTCAGTATTCGTGCTGAGTGAAAGGCGTGAAAAAGAGAAATATTCTTATTGTATCTGATGGACTAACATTCAGCATTTGTTTTGTCAAGGTACCCTGTGATGTTGTTTATACTTAAGCAATATCCGAGTTTTTCAGCTCAGATTTTGCTTGCAGCTAAATCTGATCAATATTAGATATTTAACTGTTCTGTAAAAAAAAAAAAAAAAATGTCTACTATGGTTAAAATTTGAAGTAACTTGACTTGGTGTTTTTATGTTGTGACACCTGAACATATTTTTATTAAACTCCGGTACATGACTGATCGTAGTACACAGAAGTTAAATTGATCGTATGTATGATTTATATGGCATCAGTGAAAAGTTACCTTTTCAGAATACACTGCTAGAAGGCTGGTACCGTGGGCCAGCCATAAGAATTCTCCATGCAGCCTGTAATCTTCCATTATCCGTTTGAGAGAATATTTCCAATAAGTGCACCCGGCACGTTTTATAGGGTTCAAACTGACACAGTGGTGGGATTTGAACCATTCATTGTCGGATTTGTATTAACAGCATAATGCAGCAGGAGATGGAAGAAGAAATAGAGACCAGTGACTTCTACGGCGCGATGGGCTGCCCCCCGTCCTGGGTTGTTCCCTGCCTCGTGCCCATTGCTTCCGGGATAGGCTCTGGACCCCCCGTGACCCAGTAGGATAAGCGGTTTGGAAAATGGATGGATGGATGGACTTCTGACTTGGCCAATATTTGAGGAAATATGGTATCGGAATAAAATTCATTACTGCTTTTGTAGGTAGATTACAGAAGCTTGCAGGGCATCAGAGGTAAGCGTGCTGCTTTGCGGTGCTACCTGAACTCGGTCAGTCCTCCCACACGATGAAGGTTTTAGCCAAATAGAAAAATATAAAACATTACCACATATAGGTAAGAAACATCCATCCATCCATCCATTTTCCAAACCGCTTATCCTATTGGGTCGCGGGGGGTCCGGAGCCTATCCCGGAATCAATGGGCACGAAGCAGGGAACAACCCAGGATGGGGGGCCAGCCCATCGCAGGGCACACTCACACACCATTCACTCACACATGCACACCTACGGGCAATTCAGCAACTCCAATTAGCCTCAGCATGGTTTTGGACTGTGGGGGGAAACCGGAGTACCCGGAGGAAACCCCACGACGACACGGGGAGAACATGCAAACTCCGCACACATGTGACCCAGGCAGAGACTCGAACCCGGGTCCCAGAGGTGTGAGGCGACAGTGCTAACCACTGCACCACCATGCCGCCCCAGGTAAGAAACATTATAAATAAAATAGATAGAAGAATATAAGAAGAATAAAAATAAACAACAAGGCACATGAATAAATGCCGGTATTGGAATGAAAGCAAGAAGGAACAGGAAAGGCATTGGGGGGGGCACCAACCTCAGAAGAACCTGAACCAGCGGCATCCAAAAGAAAGGAAGTCTCCTCTTCATGGGATCAGAGTCTGGCCTCAAAAATATCTAGTCCCAACTAAAGGTACAATGTGGAGACCAGAGTCAACCTTGAAGAATGTCCACTAAAGTCATGGTTTTCACACAAAGGAGCTCATGGTATCTTATGTTGCACAGAAATTCTTGGCCACACCTGCAGCAGCCGCAGAGTGTGACTTTTCACTGTTCGGACTACAGTATGTTGTGCAGAAGCAGTCAGTACTGTCACCTGACAAAGCCAGGTTCTGGGTATGCGATGCTAAGGTGTGATGAATGGAAATTCACCATACGGAACACGTCCCAAACATCTGCAAGTGTTTCCTTTAAAGGATACTGTTAGTTTTTTTCCCTTTTGGTTATTTTCCATTTTGAAACCATACATGTGCTGATAATGTAGCTGTACTGTATACAGTACAATCATGACGGAGAAGCAGTAAAGATCTGCATGCATGTTTTCCTCTTGTGTTATGCCTTCATATTCAGCATCATGCAACAAGGCGATTCAGGTGAATCACATCCAAATTTCAACAGAAATCATTTTGACCTTGTGGTAATGCTTCATTTTTAGAATGTACTCTTTTGATACATACTTTTTATTAATTAATGTACATTGATGACTTTTAAAATTAGTAATTGTGCAATTAATCATGATTAATTACATCCAAACACTCCATTGATCATGATCAAAGTATTAATTGATTGACAGCACCATTATTTCTCGTTGTTCTTGATGCTTCTGTTTTGAAACTGACGAAGAACCAGACACATACAGTATATATGGTGTGTTTGTTAGTCATTAATCACTACTGGGACTTCACTTTGGAACTGACTTTATGGTAGCACCTGATTTACAGCTCACTACTACTACAAAAAAAAGATGAAAGTTGCCAGTTAAGGAAACCTAATTAAGGAATGAATACATTAATCATTTTTTTTCCAGAGTTGATGGCTATTTTGTTATTGATTGGTAGTTTAAATAAAATATGCATTGAACTAACACTTTCTATCAAAGATGTTTTAATGATTTAAGCCTACCATGCTTCCCTCCTACAGTTCACTATGGGGCCCGGGGCCCGGGTTATGCGACTTGGTGTCCCAGGTGTGGTTATTTATGAAGACCGTTCAGTATAGCAGTTATTTACAAATGAGATTTTCTGCATTAAGCACACAAACCAAATGGCACTGGTGGGATTTTCCCTGGGATACGTTTCAATTTTTCTCTGGATTTATTGGGGCAGTTTCCAAAATAAATCTGAGAGCACAGAGGCACAGGGCCAGCTAATTAAGTCTGGAACAGTGAGATTTGACCATTTTGAATGCCCTCATTAAAAATTTTATCAATAAAAGGCGGAGTGCAACTCTTCAAGTTAGCCTGTCGTTGGACAATGATCCGCTTGCCCAGGTAAGGAGTCACTTCATATCAATTAACTGGTGTTTACAGTTAATAAGAAGGAGATATAAAGAGAATGTATCAGATTTAAATATAAGAAGGGGTGAAAAAAGCATCACTTGGATCACTTATGAAATCCAAAATAACCATGCATTTGGTTTGTTTACACAACACTAATTCGTCTGATTTTCCAGATAAACCCTGAACGTTTTCTCCATGGGAAAGAAGAACAGACAAAACAAATTTACAGTCAATGAATGACTTTGCATTGCTCAATAAAAGCACCATTCATCTGAAAACCACACTTTAATGGTGCTAGCAGGGACCACAAATATTATATTCTTTCAATATGTTGTTATAAAAAAGCTAACAGAACGTCTCAGACTTTGGAGAGCAGCCAAATGTGAACTTAAGAGGTTCATAATCAAACATATTATTTTTGCGATTTAATTGGATGTGCTCAGTATCAGTTGGTGATATTTCCCCTTTGCCTGCATGCTGAAAGTCCAAAAACTTTGGCAGCTAGATAACTGCTGGCACTGATTGGAGAATCAGTGTGAGTTTAGTCAAATTAGTCATTCTTCCAGGTTGCAGCTACAGTTTGACCTAATAAGTAGAGTAATTGAGATCCTTGGTAAAACAGAGATGTTTCATAACAGAATTTCATGCCGGCAGTATTTTTTGATGTCAAACAAATGGGAAGAATGATTTCACTGTTAATTTTACAGAAATTGACCCCACAAAACAGTTGTGTAATGTATGGTTTCTTTCTATATTTAGGATGTTGTTCACATGTACAGTATGGGCCGTCGTAGCTGCGCCAGTCAAGATGCAGCCCTACGGACACGGCCAGTGTGTAAAATCCGGCATCTTATGACCTCGCACAGTGCATCATCAGATTGACCGTGGTACTCCAGATGGAACAGACTCCCGCTCCCCCCCCACCGCCCCCAGCAGCTGTCATGGACAGACCACCTCTTCTACACTGCCGCCCCCTCCTCATCTCTCCCTACCTCCATAACTCTCTCTGCGCTGGATCGCACCCAGCAACAGCGTTACTTCGGCTGTCCGCCACTGCTCCTTTTCATTCGTCTATACAAGACTCGTAAAGTGAAAAATCGAGTAAATATTCAGCTATTGAGCCATTTTTCCTTTACGTTTTGGCAGCAGACAGAGACAAAGAGTTGGAAGCAGAACAACAAATGGAAAACGAAGGAAGGGTATATTATGAGTGAGTTTTGTCAAGGAAGCTCACTGCTTCTGTACTGCTTCTGGGAAACCAGGACAACCCATGCCAATAAAAAAAATGTTGACTAACCTGCACCATGGCACCTTGTACATCCCAAAGCCTCAGTATTTGTCTGGTAAATACATACAGTATATCCATGACTTAAAATGGATTTCTGAAGCTGCAGTCATTTCTACAGTAATGTTGTTGTTGTGGGGGTGCCGGTAGCGTGTTGGGACACCTGGACCAGCACATCCAATAATATTAGACTGAGCACCATGCTTTTTTCATGAGTGTTTAAAAATGTTTGTGCCTCAATTATTTGGTTGCATCGAAAACCAGACCTGATTATGCTCCAATATAAAAACTCCAGCGACTCATATTCGTTTGTATATATTTGCCTACAGCAAGATTTTTTAATATGGGCAGAAATGTGATTAAGAAAATGCGACTGGAAAATAACATTAGCTAGTTTAGTTAATGTTTGAAGTCTGCAGTGTCCCTGCACTGGAAAGTTGACTGAGCCACAGAATGAGATTTTTAATATGGCACATGGCCCTTTGAAGTGTTCTCAGTCCTGTGGGTCGCAAGATTTCTCATCGCTTGGACAAGCAATTTTCTTTAACTCAAGCATCCATGTCGCATAATGCATCCAGAAACATGCCATTACCTCAACGTTTCTCAATCCAGTCCTCGTGGACCTCAGACGGTCCACGTTTTTACTCGCTCCCAATTGCCAGGGAATTGCCAGAGCACAAAAACATGGACAATCTAGAGGTCCAGGCTTGAGAGACACTGCTTTACCTAAACAAGGGTCGTTGGGCCATGAAGCCTTTTTCTGAATTCATATTCTTCACCTACTATAAACCATGTAATTATTCAGTGAAGTCCTAACCCGTACAGGATAGTGAAAAGGCAGGATATCACTGAAAACCAATTTGATGGCATAGGGAATGATGCAATGTGTACAGTACTGCATGACAGGCAGTCCCCCATCTATGAAAGACATACTGCAGTTTTCAACCACAACTTAATAAATGTCTTATATGTCATCCAGCTTTCTATATATTGTGACATGATTTTGAATTGTCAAGTGGTCTTGATCATTTTGGGTGTAATTCACACAGTTACCTCATTAAGAAATAAATATAATTCAGGAGAAACTGTTATTATTTACAGGGTACTTTTTAATAAAGAATAAGCTACCATACTGTATGCAAAAGAAATGAATTATATTTGCCCAAATCACTCAGTAATTCCTGCCTCCATTTCGTACCCTTTTATCTGTTTCCTGTGACCCCTGTTTGAGGTTAGTCTCTGTGCTTCTCTTGCAGAAATGTACTGTAATCCAATTATAATAGTAACGGTCATTTTCAGTTTTGTTCCCGGACACATTGGGTGTTTTGGGTCTTTCAGCATCATGCACCCTTCGACCAGGTGACCCAGCTGGGGCTGATCAGACCCTAGCTTGTATCCACTTGGCTAGCTACTCTGACCCCATGGCTCGCCGGCTCTTCAGTCACAGCCATCTCGAGCCTCTCTCTGCCACTTAGGTGGTATTGCAGATCCCTCCTCTTCTCCTCTCTCCCTCAATGCCCCAATAACTTAAGGCTTTGACTAGAGAGCAGACTGCAAATTCCCTGCATCCCACCTCTACTGAGAGACACCTTGCCTTTTATCCAGACTGTTGGCAGTTGCTGACAAGTCCTGCTCACTTGAAGAGTTTCCTTCCACAGGCCTCCTCCAAGCCATCTTCCCAGAGACTCTCAGCTCCAGCAGCATGACTTGCCTTTTGGAATTGGACATGAGAACCATGTGCAGTTGCAGTGTGGTGACCACGGTCTGACTGGGGAACTTCAGTTGTCGTCCACTGACAGCTGCCAGTCCCTAGCAGAGGCCAGCCTGCCTGCAGATGTCATTGTAGTGGGATTTGGCGCCTCCCCAGCTCTAACAAAAGCAACGGTCTATTTGGAGGGGTGGGCCCATTTGGGTCCTGTGCTGATGGCTTCAGCAATGGTCTTCAGGACCGGCTGGTTCCTCCATCGGCACCATCCCTGTCCAAGTGCCGCTGCAGAGCAGCGGTGACCCAATTAATGATGCAGTTGTCAGCTTTGATTTTATTTTGAAAAGAAAAGTCTCTGACTTTACACAAGAAACTATGAAGCTTCAAATACATCCAAAGAGGTGGAAATTGGCCCAATTCACTGTACACAAAAGCAGGTTAAAGAACACTCCGTTTGAGCTTCTCTACGTTCAGAATTCTACGTTCTTGTCTCTCATTGTTGTTAGAACTGCCAGTTAATTCTGTGAGTTTGGACTGCAGTAGGAAGCTAGGAAAGTAAATTCACCCAGAACCGGAAAGAACGTGCAAACCCCCATTTCCAGAGGTGTGAGGTGGAAGTTCTACCCACTGTGCCACAGTATTGTTACTGTAAGTCATATTAAAAATCTTCGTCTTCAAATAATGTGCACAGAGAGTTCTTTTTTTTTTTCAAACTTGACCAGTTTAAATCCCACATCTCTATTGTAATGCCATGTGAAAAGGTGCGTATCATAAAAATTTCAGGTAATATCCAACTAGTGAAATTCTTTGGCTACGAGCAAGTGAAGACTAAATGGAAATGTGCAAAGCAAGGAAAAGTACAACATATCACCAAAAAAACAATGAAAATGAAAACAATGCCAGACGATGTTATGACAGTGTTTTCAAAATACCTGCCAATAAACAGAATAAGGCAGAGAATAAGGCATTTTTTAAAGAATACTCGGCGCTTCACCCACTCGCTGATTTGCATAAATCCAAGAGGGACATCAAACCTGCTTTCTAGTGCAAAATTCCCATGCAAACTCTGAAACAGAAATGGGCCAGTGGTGGATAAGCAGTACAATCCTACATGAGGTCAGGACCATCATCTCTTTAGTTTAGAAACATTTTCATACTTGACACGATGGTAGTAAACCAGCAGTCTTCATCATTCTTCTGTTACTTTGCCTGTCTTGCTTTTGACTATCAGTGCGTTCTTTTAAGTTATTATAAAGGCTTAGTTCAAGGAAAATTCAAATCTTACCCAAAACAAGCAAATCTTACATATTTTTGAAATACAAAAAAAATTATTAAAATGCTATTAACTTGACCTTTTAGTACAAAACTTTTGTATTCAACTCTCTTCGAAGAATCATTGTCAATCCATGCATTCAACCAGGATGAAATGAGAACATGGTGTTTTGTAATCCAGCACAAAATAGTTATCAAACTAAATCAAACTGTTATTATTAAAATTAATTCAGACACTCTCTGCAAACCCCACACTGCCATGCCAACAGACTGATCTGAGAATGCAAAGTTCTCCATGATGATGCTGAATGGTAAAACCAGCAGGAGACCAAATGAAAAACATCGTCTAACATTTCTGTGATTGCAATTGTGCTTTCGAAATCTTTTCCAGATGAATAACTCTCTGTTGCACAAGCAACTAAAGGCATGTATCTGAAAAGTGTTCACAGAAGAATGAATTGATATTTGGCACAGTATAAAGATTCTTACTTTTTTTACAGCCATCCCAGTAAGTAACACTGCAGTCAGACACCTCCAGAGTTCCAGGTTTGATCACCAGCCCTGAATGTGGAGCCGTTTGTTTACATGCGTTCTAATGTTTCCAAATGGTGCTCTGGTTCCCTCTAACAGTCCAAAGAGATTCATTTAGGTGAACTGATGTCTCTAAATCGCTTATACTGTGTGCTTTGCAATGGACCGGTATCCCATTCAGGGTGGCACCTGCTTGGTGCCCCATCTCAAACCCATTCATCAGATGTATAGTCAGAAGAAACATGCCGGCTTTTTCCTTGGTGTCCTGTGCTGAATCTCTGTGTTACTCCTACCTGCCTCCTAATTGTAATTTTCCTTGCATTTATACTCCTGCCATAGTTCATATTCCCCACTACATCTGAGGCCAGTTTGGTGTTTGTTCCAGCACTCTGTAAATCTAATGTTTGTTTGCTATCTATCTGCCCTATGTTCAGAGCTTAAATAAACAATAGCCCCATCACAGATCCATGTGGTGCTTTACAGATTATCCTGGTCCAGACGCAGGCTGAATAGTACCTTTATTCCTGTTTAATAACCAGTTCGGCTTTTAGCCTGCATTCTAGGTGCCTTCAGTTTTCGAGTATTAGTTTTTATGTGCCACTATATCGCATGCGTTCTGAAAGTCCAAATAAACCATGTTCGCCGTATGCAGAAATTATATGAGCTAATTCGTTAGCAAGGCTGCCCCTTTCCTACATACATTATGATACATTATATATCTCGTTTAATACGTAGTGAGCTATGCATCTCTCATCTGATTATATTCTTGTTTTATGATGAAATTGATGTGCTTTTGACATCCATCCATTCTCCTATAATCACTTATTCAGGGCTGCAGTGGACATGGGGTCTGTCCGCAGAAGCACAGGGCAGTCCTGCATGCGCACACAAGCCAGTATACAGTGGCAGTATTTCAGAGATAACAGATCACCTGGACTACAGCTTTTTGGACTGCAGGGCAAAATCAGTGCATATATTGTTCAAACCTTCTACAAAATCTTAAAAAAGAGAAGCTCTCTTAGCCTCCGAAACCTCCAAGCTGTTCCCATGACATTTGGGGTGCCGACATTCTTTCAGGCCTTTTTAGACGGAACTTTAATGAACATGTAAAGGAAGAGAAGGTGAGAGCTCATATAACATCAGGCCTGATCTACGATTGATCTGAATGTGTGGGGTAAATCTCCATTATCACAAATAAAATGAAAGTCTAGAAAATCCCGAATAAGGAAGTTGTGTGGTTACAATGGCTTCAATGGTTTGCCACCTTTTCCACACCTTCCGGGATACTGGAACACTCTGAATTAAGTGTTTAATCTCTTTTTAGCCTGAATTTCCCCAAAATCTGGTCTTCATTTGACTGGTACCCCATCTAGGGTCTTCCCTATCTTAAATGATCACCTTACCAAAATGATTACATCTGCATTCACATATTATCACAAGATGATGCTTTTCTGTATTTTTTGGGTAATCACTACCTACAGTACTCACTCACTACCTACAGTACTCGCTCACTACCTACAGTCACTATTTCCACTGCCCTCATATCTACTCATTCCTCAAAATAAAATCTATGCTAAAAATAACCTTTACATCACTTCACAAGTATCTTGGTTGCTTCATAACCCAAACGATTATTTAATATTTTTATTTGTTTTGTAATCTAAATACAGCTTTCGAATTATTTATCAAATAGCAGACCTCTGTTCCCTTCAGCCCTAAGCTATTCTATTACTTCACCCAACAAGGCTTTCTGGAAGAATGAACCACCTTAAAGACGACTTCCCCTTGTAAAGCTGCAGAATGGTCTTCAAACCTTTGTTTAAGCTACTTTTGTAATCCCCCACTTTCCCAGACCTTTCCCCTATATACTACTGCCCTAATGTCATAGGAGCTGTCAGTTTCTAATGTCATTTCAGTTGTTTATATGTTGTAACCTGTAGAATACCACCCTTTTCAAAATGTGAAGCAAGGGGTGTACGTGATGGAGTACAAGACATTGAAGATAGCCATTCATAAACGTGTATCAATGATTGAGTCTCAATATGCCAACGTACTTCATTGTAATGACACAGCTGTCTCTGATATGCACTGACCTAGATGTGTGGTCTCTTCATTGTTAAAATGACAGTCACTTCAGCTGTCACTGTGCATTCTTCCCTTGGCACTATGATTTAGTATGAGTGATTATGTCTTTTCAAATTTGATATGCAGTGAAAAAAAATATAAAAATGTCATCAGCCAATATGCACTGTTGTGACTTAATGTAATACTTTCATAATCAACAGTGTTAATGAAGTAGTGATTCTGAACCATTTTCTGATCAGTAGACATTGTTAGGTTATTTTTCCTTAAAATATATTTAAAAATTATATTTTACATGATGAGATTTACATTGAATCCTGAACAATTTAGCGGACATAGAAAGATATGTCTCATTGTGGAGGAAACACTTGGCCAATGAATGAATGAGTTTCTGGTCACAATGGTGGCTTGTCTGTTAGGCGAAATCGCCTCACGCCGCCATCTTGGTGCATTGTTGGTCATGGTAACAGAGTATTCTCAGCATGTTACTGCAAGTAAGTTAAGTCAAGTACACTTTATAATCTTATCAGCCATATTCAGTACATTGCATATGGTGATGGGAAATTACATTACAAAAACATCATATAAAAGTAAATAAAAATCAAACGATACAAATAGAATGGGGATATTACTATATGGGACCCATAAACAGTGTCTGAGCCACCCGCTGTCATTTTATTTATGAGCATAACATTAATAGTCGGTTTTCCAAAAGTCATGGGTAACACTGAAGCAAAAGTTCTAAAGAAAATCTGGAGATTTAATTTATTTGATTCTAGCTGGGTACAAAATTGCGAAGGAAAAAGTGTACATGAAGGATTTTGGTGTAGCCACGGGTAGTAAAGGTGTAAATCTCATGCTTATTATCCAATATTAATTTGCTTATTGTGTGTGCGGAGTTCACATGCTTTCCTTGTGTTTGCCTGGGTTTCCACCAGCGTCTCTGGTTTTCTCCCACAGTCCAAACATGTGCATGATAGGTTAATTGGTAACTCTAAGTTGGCCCTGTGGTGTGTTGGTACCTGCCCAGGGTTGGATCTTGCCTGTGACCCATTCTTCCCAGGATAGACTCCAGTGACCCCAGTTGGGATTAAGCAGTTACAGTGATGGATTGTTCATTGTTATGTATGATTATCACTTGTGTTATTCATTAGTAATCCCTTCAGTAGTTTACAAAGGTTTATAGAATGAACAGGTATAGTAAAATTCTGTGTAGTAACTGCCTGAGATAAATGATGCTTCACGATTCATCAATGAAGAACAAAGTACTTCACATGTGTTGTTCATTATTTACTCCTTCTGTGGTTCACAAAGGGTCACAGAATTAACAAGTATAGTAACTACCTGAGATACAAAATGCATCATGATTCATTAGTGATGAACGAACATTTACGAGTGTAGTATGCAACTAACAATTTGTGGTCGATTAATACATAAGTAATAGTTTAGTACTCCATTATTTGTGCCCACCTCAAGTGTTACCCATACTACAAATACATGTTTTTCTAAGCCGGACTCCCAGGTCTTCCTGGTGAGGTAGCCCTGCTGATGACTCATCCCGATAAGCACAGATAGCACTCAGCATGCAGCTGCTACAAGACAGGATAGCATGCTACACTGGCTGATTAGAAGCCAAAGGGTGCATAATACACAATTTCGATCCATACATTCTAGATTTGATATCAGCCGGTTCATGCTGCATCACAGCCACACAGATGTGACCTTTCTGCATCTGTACAGGCAATTCTGCTTTCAGCATGAAAATGATTTTGTGGCTACATAAGACATAAGAACATAAGAAATTTACAAAAGAGAGGAGGCCATTCGGCCCATCAAACTTGTTTGGGGAGAACTTAACTAATAGCTCAGAGTTGTTAGATCTGATTTAAAGGAACCAAGGGTTTTAGCATGCACTACACTAGTAGGAAGACTATTCCATACTCTAACTACACGCTGTGTAAAGAAATGCTTCCTCAAATTTGTTTTAAAATGTTCTCCCGCTAATTCCCACTTATTGCCTAATATTTAACTAATATTAAAGTAGCCATTTGGCTGAACAGCATCGAAACTTGTTATAATCTTATATACCTGGATCATGTCCCCCCTTAGTCTCCTTTGCTCAAGGCTAAACAGATTCAGCTCAGCTAACCTCTCCTCATAAGACATTCCTCTAAGGTCATTCTCATAATCACCAAGGTCATTCTCGTAATCAGCTACCTTTATTTCCGTGGAACCCATAACATGTATCTGTACTTTATATTTCTGTTCCCTGCATGGATTACCTTACATTTATCTATGTTAAATTTCATCTGCCAGATATCAGCCTAGTTGCTAATTAAATCCAGATCCCGTTGTAGCCTCTCCTGCTAGATCAGTATCTGCTACACCACCCACCTTGGTGTTGTCTGCAAATTTAGTCAGTTTACTGCATGTATTGGTGTCAATATCATTAATGTACATTAGGAACAGTAGTGGTCCTAAAATTGAACCCTGTGGTACCCCACTATGAATGCAGGCCCACTGTGACATTGTGCCTCTAATAACTACTCACTGCTTCCTGTCTGTTAACCAGTTTTTGATCCAAGCTACTACAGTCCCTAAAATCCCTGCAGCTTTGAGCTTAAGCAGGAGCCGTTTGTGGGGGACAACATCAGAGGCCTTATGGAAATCTAAGTAGATCACATTATAGGCCTTTTTGTGATCAATTTCTCTTGTAACTTCCTCAAAGAACTCAAGTAAATTAGTTAAACAGGATCTACCTCTCCTAAATCCATGTTGGCTATTGCTCAGAATGTTATTTGAATCCAGGTAATCTACCATTTTCACTTGGATTATAGCTTCCATTATTTTTCCAGTAATGCTAATTAAACTGACTGACCTATAGTTTACTGGATTACATCTATCCCCTTTTTTGAATATGGGCATTATACAGTATTAGCACACATTCAAACAGAAGGTACCACACGAGCAGATAACGTTTTCTGGAATAGTGAAGTTAAAGGTTGGCTAGTAATATCCCTCATCTCTTTTATAACTATAGGTAAGATGCTATCAGGGCCCTGTGATATATTTATACATTCCATGAGTGGCTAAGGAAGCTCCGGTACACTTGGCCTCAGTGGCTAATACTTTTGAAAGGCTAGCAAGAGCCCTGAATGCTACACATTTGGATGCGTGCTGAGATCATTAGAGTAAAGTGAATCATTCGTGTGACAGTATACACATCTGTACTGTTGTCGTGTGCTGAGGGGGAGAGCTGTGGGAAAGGGGATAGCTGGCCATTCAAGATGAAACAGGTAGAATAATGTATTATTTTGAAATTTTTATCAATTTTAAAATATACTAGAGTAAAATATCATAATTAATGACAGATTGAAGTTTTATAATTTCTCACATTTGATACCAAATACACTGAAATAATCGAAAAGAAAGCTCTTAAGAAAGCTTGGCTTAGCCAGTTGTAGCCTCATGCTGTTTCACTCTGTGTTTCTGGGAACAGAACCCATTACTGCAAATTTAAACAGAGCAAAGTAATGAAGGTGGTTGCCATCTGCTTAATCGTTTTCCGCAGCAATGTGTGTGCACACTCCTGCGTACGGATGCTCGTGGTTCATTGTGTCCGCACCTAGCATCTGTAGAATTCCTGCAGATGGCTGTGCACTGTCCAAAGCTAGTAATCACCCTAATGACTTTAAGAGCCCTCCTCACAAGGTGCTAGATTTCCTGTGGATAAGCAAGTAGACACATAATGTTCTCCTTTGCATTTGCAATTAAATTTGTCAGAATATATTATTCCAGAGTATATAATGTTGTTCATGTTTACAAGTTTCTTGTCTTTATATGATTTAAAATGTATATGTTTATTTAAGCAGCATAACTCCATATCACGTATGTGGTTATTTCCATAAAACTTGTGCTTAATATGATGTTATAAAAACTACACAAAAATCATTACTCGTATTATTCAATATTTTTTTCCATAAGTTGCAGTTATGTTTTCATTGCAGGGAAGGCACCAGGGCAAGGTAAACTTCACCGTAGTCAGAAGTTATTTACTGATCGTTGCATTAATTCCTCTCTGTCTTATCTACCGTCTGCTTGAATGAGCAATAATTTATTCTGGCCCTTAAATATTTTGGAAGGAAACGAGTCCTTTACACACTCATATCACTGTATCCAAAGTGAAATTTGCCCTGAGGTCAGGCCATTTGGGGCACTGAAGAAAAAGCATCTTCATATTCAGATGTTGAAATAGGACCCTTTTCTCTCATATAAAGGTCAGGCTATCTTTGAAAATAACTCCAAAAAGTGCCAATGAAACCAAGTGTAATGAAATTCCATACCTCTTCCTTATTAGCATGACGCACACTTTTGTTGGTTGCATCTTTTGAGGATCACTTTCCACCCCTCCTAGTAGATAACCTGCCTTTAGTATTGTGCTCAAAAGGCAAACAAATTGCACTTTCAATGCTTCTCTTTCATATTTGATTCTCCCGGTTTATGCCTCTGAAGACGTTCATGAAAGTCTATACAAACACAATTGTCAAGATCCAGACGCCATGTCGGAAACTGAAAATCAGCAAGAACCACTGTGCTCAGAGACGCAAGGCTGGATAAATGGCTTGAGTCACAAAAGCTAACAGTAGTAACTTCAGATTCAAAGCCACATTAAAACGTAACAATTTTTCGGAGAATCTGCACTTAGTCGGCTCCTATCAATATCCACTTGCCACTGATGGATCCAATATGTTGTCCATTTGAGGTTGAGAATACACATCTAATTCGTCTGATCCTTACCTCATTTCGGCCTCTACAGTGAGTCACTACTCGTTCTTTCACCAGGTGTGATACAAGGGCTGTGTAATTTACCAATAACGCCATTTCTCTCCATTTCTTGGGGGTGAAACAGCAAGAACACATCTTGAAAAGCAACGTGACAGGAGTATCAATTTTGGGCGAAATGACAGCGATCTAACCAAAGTCATGTTCTCCTTGACTAAAAACTGTTATTAGGCTTCTTTTCCCCATTACGCAGTGTATGATAAACCCCTCCCTCATCCATCTATTTTCTGAAAATGCCTGTTCTGTTCAGGGTTGTGGGGAGCCTGAAGACATGGAACAGCCCAGGATGGGGAGCCCACTCACTGCAGGGCACACACACACAAACACACACACCAGTCACTCACGCATGCACACCTACAGTATGAGCAATTTGGTGACTCCAATCAGCCTCAGCATGGTTTTGGACTGTGGGGAGAGACCAGAGTGCCTGGAGAAAATCCCATGACAACATGGGGAGAACATGCAAGCTCCACACGCATGAAACCCTTGGAGAAACTTAAATCTTGATTCCAGTGCTAATAACTGCACCCCCGCCCCACCATATACACAAAAATTCTCTGCGGACCCCCTATACACTGGATTATCCATGGTTCATTACCACTCACCGTGAACTTTTGTTGAACCACTCACCACCATTGTATTTGCATTACTGCATGAGACTTAACAATATGGTTAATTATGTGTAAAACCATGTCTAAACATAAGCTTAGCTTGGCTATTTTACTTCAGTTTGCTTCAGATCTTCACCTTTCCCTTGGAGAATAATCCCTGTACGAAAAACCGGTTGCTTCTTTCTGATCAATTAGCTAATTATCTCACCTGAAATAAAATCAATTTTCTCATTAAGTTCAAATTTGCATCCATGTATAGCCACATAACCATTCTCTTCACATAACTTCAACTCTAGCTATATGAGCTCTTCAGATTTTCCACAGGACTCTTGCTAAATCATAGTCAGCTGCCATGGCCGTTCATATTCAGTCATATGTACAGTAAGTCAGCCGCTCGGCTCATTTTGGCCAGTTCACTATGTCTGTCTCAGGCAGGAAATTGATGTTTAATGGCTGGTTCTCATTTCCCTTCAGATAAAGGAAATCAAGCCATGGGTGGAGATAGGAGACACACTCCCAGCATGTTCTCTTGAGATTACCAGCTGTTCCCAAGTTGAACGTTCATTAGTCTCTTAACTCTAGTCTGCTCCAAGCTGTAATTGTCCCCCAGCAAATGGTTTGGTAAAATATCAATAGCAGCTCTTATCTAATGTCCTAACATGCTTTAATGTCTGAACCACCACTACCATCTCTATCTCAAGAAACGTTTCTCTAGAGACTCCCTGAAACTCTACACATCCATTCATCTATCTGTTAACCTTCCATGCTGCTTATCCAGTACAACTGCACATGACACACAGGGCAGAAGACAAAGGAGACCCCAAACAGGCACACCTCAGACATACAGTAAGGAATTCTACTATGTAAACTGCTGCAATACCCATGTGGAGACATCTGAGGCTACGGTGTCATCCTCTGAATCAGCATGTCGCCCCACATACAGCACATGCAAGAAAACTTCACATAATTCAACTTCACATGAGTGGACTTGGAATGGTAGACAACCATTCATCGTGTGCAACAGAGGATCTGCAGCTCGATGCATGTCCTTCTACAAAGTTGCCTGGTACGAACTGCAGTTTTGTGGTGAAGGAAGCAAAAAATATGATACGGAGAAAAGAAGTTTGTTGGTAAGTTTAGTTACTGAACGAATTAATGATCTTCCATGAACACTACTGGCAGACCTGTTCTCCTTAATTCGCCGGTCGCCCATAGGAGTGCAGAGGCAAAGTTGTGAACATAATTAAAGATTCAAGCCACCCCAACAACAGTAGCTTCTCTCTGCTGCATTCAGGAAGGCACAGCCACAGTGTGAACAGCCAGACTGGTGAATGTTTGTCTATGCAATAAATACAACATGAAACACTAACTTGAAATGCTTTCTCAGCCAATCAGCAAATTGCACTGCAAAACAAATTCATGAACAAACTCTTTACTGTTTCTCTGTGTGTTAAATCAACCCTGTACCATTAAGTGATTGTATAATATGTACTTGCTCATAGCCTCCTTAAGATCTTGGAAATATGTAGTCACAGCTGCTAAGAGCCCCCAATACATTTTACATGTTTTACGAGCTAAAAGCAATGTCATAAATTTTGGTTCGTTTGAGTCATTCCAACCGTTTGCTTTCACTGCTGCTTCAAATTGCTCAGGCTAATTAATCGCATCCCTCAGTGGTAGAGACTGCGGTCCAGTGAGCAATGAAATATGCGATGGAGAAATAGTGCCGTTGCACAAGCAGACGATTTTATTATGCAAAGCATTAAATTTATAACTAGCAAAAGTGGCACGGATAACTCACTGCACAGACGTTTCAGCGTGGTCTCTGACAATGCTTATGTTATGTAATTTGCTGTCCTGTAACCAATATGTATTCATTCAATCTCTATACACTGGTGATTAATTGTAGCACGCAAGGCTACATATGAAACTATTAATGTGAAAATTTACATGACGATTATAAATTGTCCAATGCAGACAATACCATAGCAAAAACAGCAGCTCTACCAACGGGTGGCCAAAGACACACCCAAGACCCAAGACAGCAGAAGGGTAGAGCCCAGTCCAAATGGTCCCTACAGTATCTCTCCTGCTATGATTCATCACCTTTATAAATAAGCAGCTGTCCAATTAAATCACTTTTTTTTTTCACTCCGTCCCTAATTGTAAGCAAGCATCAGAGTGATGTAAAATTCGTATGTCGATTATAATGGCTCAAAATGTGCAGCAATCAGTCACAAATTAAACATCCTGAAAGATCTGAAAATACCTACTTGGGATTTTTCAGAAACAGATATTGCGATAGCGGTTCGATTCGCCATATCATATTTTAAAATTCAAGCTTCAGTTCAATATACCGTATGTAATAGACGCAAAACATATTACCACATGAGCTCCATCAACATATTAATGCAAGGATGAGAACTTAAAGATATGAATTGCTTCCAATATATATATATATATATACTACTTTTTCATATATAGCCTTCTGTGCTACAGTTAGGAACAGCTTCTGAACAGAACTTTTTGCATCATAATATAATGATGATGGTCATACTGTATGATTCGGGGGGGGACACTATTCCCAAATATTGCCACATCCTCTTTATCCACGACAGCTTAATATTATTGTAGTAATTTATTTGCCAAAAAATATTGGGTTCACTGGTGCACCGAACATGGTACAGTAACGGTATTTTCAGGTCCGTGTTTTAAGTGCCACGTTTGGAAAAAGGGTTTGACCGCATTTTTTTTTTAGCCCAATTTTGACTTGAAATCGATAAATCGTTCCGCCCTACTCCCATTTTTTTTTTCCAATAAGAAGAATCATGCTGCTTTTTCCTTGTCAAGCTGACAATTGTCCAAAAACAGCAGTAGACCACTGAGGTGCCATTAAATGATGGTCAAGATGTGCTTAGATATGTATTTCCAACACAGCATTATACATATCTGTACAATTAGGGACAAAAACTTTGTGTAGGGTTACAGTGGGGCTCTGGACCCCCCTATAACCCTGCGCAAGAAGGTATTGAAAATGGATGGATGGATGGATGATTAGAGGTGAGATGAGGGGTTTGACTCCTTACCATACTCCTCCATACTCCATACCATGGTTACCATACTCCTCCATACGAGATCTGCCCACATCCCACATTTTGGTAAACCAATACCACTAGAAGATTATTTTATTCCCCATTTCATTCCACATTTTATTCCCCATTACTGTATAACGAGTCACTAGCAGAAAATGTGTGGTTAGATTCCTTCATGGTTAGCTCAAAATACCAAATAAATGTCATAGCAAATTAAATTCAAAGGATTAACTGATGTGGTACAATGGAAATCCCTCACAAAATAAAAAATGACTTCAATAAAACATTTATAGAAGGAGATAAATACTGAAGTCAAACCTCTTAATTGGGTAAAAGTAAAAGGGTGCTGTACTTAACTTTGGGAAGTGACTGCAAGAGTGCAGATTCCAAATACAAGCACCAGGGTGTCAGCATTAGAGATATGGGGCGGAGCTCAGACATGCGGGAGGGGCTGCTCCTCCCCGTCGCAAGGAGCCGGTGGAGGTGGTTTGGGCAACAACCTAGGATGCCTCCTGGACGGCTCCCTGGGGAGGTGTTTGGGGCATGTCCAACTGGGAGGAGGCCCCAGGGCAGGCCCAGGATGCACTGGAGAGATTATGGGCCCTATTTTCCAGCGCCCCAAAGCGTGACCCAAAGTGACTTGCTAGTTTGATACCAGTGCATTGCTCATTTTCACGCCGCAGACGAACCTTTCTTGCTATCTATTTTGTTCTGAAGTTAAGGTTACAGTACAAGCCCGAAAGGAGACTCCCCTTCCTGAGATACCTGTGTCTGGCAAAGGAGACCTAGACTAATCAGATTTGACTGGTACATCTGTGGCCGCCATCAGTTTCTCTGATGGTTGCAGTTTGTAGAGTAGTTACTACATCTGAGCAGTAACACACTCGGCTGGCAGCCGTTAGCATCTGTCGTTTGCATCATCCATCCAGCTGACCATGCCGCCCTGCATAATTCCTTTTAATGTATGAGAGTTGAACAGTTCTGTCGGGTTGTGTGCTTGGGTGAGGGGCTGTCAGACATGGCAGAGATGGATTGCGGCCCCGATTTTGGATAATGCTTCCTGGCATGTCTCTGGAAGAACAGCAGTCATTTTGAGTGGGGGTTGGGGGGGGGGGGGGTGGGTATCCTCTGCTATGCAGAATAATCAGAGTCTATGGCCATTTAATGGTTTATTTCTACCCAAATCATGAGATGTTAGTGAGCCCTTCTTAACAACTGACTCACACAGCATTACAGGAATATTAAGAAGTTTAATTATATTTTGCATATATTAAAAACTTACTTCTAGGCAAGTTCCAGTGTTCTCATTCCCCAGAAAGATTAAAGTCTATCTGTATAGTGCTTGTTGCAATAACAAAGATGTATCACATCCCTGCTAGTCCTCATGGGGCATCAATACCCATCAATTATCTGTTATCTGCCTTCACAGAAAAATTGGATCATTCCTTTAATTCTGCAACTGAATTAAGAAAATTAACTGGTAGCATTTTTTCTCCTAATTCAATGACAACCAATCAGTGATCCATCCCAAAGAGAGTGTAAAAATCCATGTCTTGCTTGTACTTCGAAATTAGTTATGTTCAAGAGTCTTGAATTTTTATAGCTACTTACAGTAAGATTTGCAGGTTAATTTCATTGTGCTGTATTTACTCATGTCCATAAAATACCTCATTGGTCAGGTGTCATAAAAATGGATACAACAAATAAAGTCTTGTGATTGTTTTAATAACGACACTATGCTGAACTTTGGACGACATATATCTGCTCTGACACGCTACGTTTCTCGTACACGTGTTTTGCTCATTTGCAGTCTTTCTGTCCTGCTGAACATACTGACGTCATACTGACATCCCTTGTGTTTTCATGTGCTGTCAGAGATTTTTCAGGTGAGGCCCGTAGAATAGCAAAGCTGGACTGTCAGCATCGTAATAAATTCAGGCTTGGATACCATTATCACATCAGTACTGTACAGTGCATGTGGACAATAGAAATTTTCCCATAGTTAAACAAGCATCCAACTATCCATTATTCTATAGCCAGTTTTCCAAAGCAGGACAAACACCGACAGTCTGGCACCTCTGACTCACCTCAGCATGTTTTTGGACTGAGAACCGAGAGATAATCCCACAACAACGTGGGACAAACATACAAAATTGAGGGAAAGGCTTGTATGTTGGTCCTTGAAATACAAGGGTCAGTGCTAACTGCCGCACCACCATGCCACAATAACCACTGACTACCTTTAAGTATATTTAACGTGAAATTCCACCCGCATGGAGCCAAGGTGGAGACCATGGATGTGCCAGAGCTTTTCATGCAGTTAATTAAAAAAATAAGAACAGTTCTCACGGATAAAACTGAAATGTCACATGCTGTAGTCATCAGTATCTACTAAGTGTTTTTCTATGATGCATCATGCACAAAATGTTACCAATCAATAATTAATTAACAGAGCACCATTCAATCATTAATGAGTGCCATGTTCTCATTATGTAAATTTGGACTATTTCCATTGTCAGAAATTAGCATTTTTGTACAACGGTTCAACAAAAGTACATTTGCAATTTCTTTCTGAAACTACATATGTGACCGTATATGTTCGCTTTTGGCAGCTCGATAGTCAGATAATGAGCATAATAAGAATGAGTTTGCGACAAATGAAGGTGAAAAACAATATAATGTGCTTTCAGATTCACAGGTGTCTGCCCTTGAGCACCCTCTGCATTCCGACTCTTTAATGGGTTTGCTGTAATTTGTGAAACAAACAATGATTGTGAATCCATATTGTTTGCCGTCTTGGGATATTCTTTTAACGATGCTCTGAAGGGTGGTGCTTTTTTGTTAATTCAGAGATCTAATTTGTTTTTTTTTTTTGTTTGTTTTTTAAGTGCTGCATTCTTTGCAGAAGCAAGGAAGCAGTGATAATCTGTCCTGGCCTGATTGCCTTGTATCACACTTCTCCGAACAGCCGTAAACATCCCTAGAATCCTTGTTAATCCTAATTAAAGGAACTTGGTGCCAGTCTCCTCATTAGCAACATCTCTGTTTGATGCTTTTTAAAATTATTATTATTTACAAGCTTTAACTGTTGGTGAAACTTAGTCGACTTCTGCAATACAGTAAGAAAATAAAGTCAGAAACTGGGGCACTATTAAGTATTGGTATCTTTCTGTGATTAAATGAATGCATATCATTAACAGCTGCCAGTGCCTAGTTTCACTGAAGATTTCTTTCACAAGTTTTTATAAGTACTTGGTTAATAACTAAGCAGCTAAAATCAATCTAAAAAGGTAAGATGATGATTAAGGCTACAGACTGTTAACTAAAAGCCACCTTTTTTTCAGGTTCCAGACCAAGCACTGTCAGGAAAGTCCCTCTGTTGTCAGATACTGACACCCTCTTCAAGACTGGTACGACAGCTGTAACAATTCAGGAAATGATAACATACCTTTCATTTTTCAGGAGAGTTGTACTTCGATGGACAAATTGAAGCATAAATGACTTAAGTGAAGGACTGTACACTTTTAGGTAAAACCCCGACAAGTTAAACACAAACCAGCAACTCTGATAAATAGATTTCATTGTTTTGGTGTCACCAAAATATGAGATGTTTTTTTTCCCTCTTTTCAATTGCCTTAATCTCTTTTTTCTGCTCTACATGATACTTCTCAACTGGATGGAGAAGGTGAGAGAACTGTAGAGAATGTGTCGTGATAAATCGAGGAATGATTCTGATATTTAGGACAGTAATGAAGAAGATGAAATCCCTCTAAAGAAGAAAATATGAGTGATTTCCTGTTAGTTTGCTCTGCTGGTTCACGCATCCACCTACGCAGGACTGCAAATGCAAATGGGAAGCACCATACTGTATAACCATGTTAATATTTTCACACTGTACACAAAGGATACTTCACCGATGGCCTGAAGGACACATCCAGTGAATTGGCATCATCCCGCACACGGTGCAAACTGTTAACATTTTTCTTGACACATTAGACTCTCATTGTCACATATCACTGCCAAATACTTACTGAAACTTCGACTAAACACTCTGCATAAGTGAAAAGGAAGCAGAAGCGCCTGCAATTTACGTTTTAGATATAATCTCAGTTGCTGTTTCATCTTTTTCACTTCTTTATTTGTCCAGATCATTATTTATTCGCTGAGGATTTTTTTAACAAACCTTTCAACACATTTGTTTTTAGAAAGACAGCCCGTGTACTTTTATATTTTATTAATAGCAACATCAGAGTACTAAATGTACAGAGGAGGAAATCAGATGAGAATCGCTTTTACAGTGCTTGCAAATACAGAGCTCAGAAATACAGTAACCAAATCAATATCACCTGGAAATTTAAACATATTACCAATACTAATAAAAAAAGTAAAGAACCGTGATCCATGAGACAAAAAAGAAAAATATACAACATTAACCCGACACAGGAACCGCACCTGCCATTGACACAACTCTCTCTGTTTCATGTGGATGTGTGCGTATGTAATCTCATCAGTCTTATATAAAAGCAAGACGAGGTACTCCTTGATATATTAAACACAAATATAAAAAGATAAAGATTCCACTACGTACAAACTTATCCTCTGATTTGGAAACAACAAAAGGTGGGTCAGGTTTTGTGTGTCATTATGAATTGTAGCGCATATGATCAGCTCAGTCTCTCACACAATTTATGTGGCACATACCACGAGTGAAGAACAATCAGAATGGCACCATTTAAACCGCATCAACGCTGACTTCAGTGCTTCGAGATGTCAGACACTCGCTAGACTTTATTAGGCCTATAAAGTGATAGTTTGGTATAACGCAGGCGCTTATGCAGTGGAAATCACACATTTCCTGACATTAGTCGCGTCAGACCTGCATGCTTTTTGTTACTTTAATAGTGAGCATCTGCAGCACGCAGCTATCAGGAAGATGAAAGAATGCAAGAATAATTTAATTTCACTGTTAAATGCTTCATACTTGGTAACAGGGAAAACGTCTTTTTACTTGCAAAACAGACCTTTATAAAGTGCTTGTTTCCCATTAAAAACGAAATGTTAAAAAGATGCCGAATACAAAAATGACAATAGAAATTATTAATAGTTGTGAAGGCAAGCATTGAAAAATAGCAAAAAATATCTGAATGGAAAAAAAACAATAAGCCTTATTCTTTATCTAGCACAGTGTATGTTGAGTGATGGAAATTTCATTGTAGTTGTCTGTGAATGACAGCCTCATTTTTACCAGTATGCTAAGATTAATCTGCGCTGTGTACAACTCCAGTAAAACAAGATTGTTATGAACTTAGAAAAGGTTTTAAAAAAGTCTGACTCCTGTTGGCATCAGTGTGTTTAAAATGAGTTTTTGGACGACTGAACTGGTCTGTATTGCTCACCAGTCAAAATATATTGGCACAATTTCTACTACAGTACTGCTATTATTTCTAACTAGAATAATAGACCGATTAGTAATTAATGCAGACCTTTCATATTGTTCAAAAATGCATTTGGATGAAGTTGGGGACAAAAAACCAAATCCATTCACCTCTGATCATCAAAGAAGTAAATAAGTATTAGAATAGTCAGTCATCGATAATAATTTCCATTTTCTGAAGTAAGTACACCATTCCTTGTAGAGTTTACTGAGATATAAATCTTGTAATTTGCATTTTAAAGAAATGTCAATAGTCTCCTTCAACAATATAATATATCCCATTACGGTTGAGAGGTACAAATATCATTTTACATTTGGAATTTCAATACACCCATTTTTAATTGGCATCTAACGTCTACTGTACGCTGCCTGGGGACATATTTCAAAACCTGTTGTAAACTGACCATTTCTGCTATCATCTGACAACACATACATAGTTAAGGATGTGAACAAAAGGAAATTATTGCCATCCCAAGAAAAATGTATGAGGAATATGAGAACCACACAACTTTCTGTTCATATTGTTATTTTATACATTTTATTGACAGCTTATTAATGGGGCTGGCAGATTAAATATATAATATAAAACCACATTCAACAGCCTATAAACTGAAGTCGGAATGTCATAGGGAAGCAGAAACAGCAAATATTTATCTGCTTGCAAATTTGTTGCATTTTGGTGTTTGCTAAACCCTATACAGTCATTAAAACTCTCAGAGAACCACTCAGGAATGCAAATATAAGCAGCTATCTAATAAGCTTTCCAAACATGTTTGCCTTTTGGGCAACAGGAACATAAAATCCTAGGTGATCCCGGATATTTTTCAAGTTGCCTCAAATTTGCACCTGTGACACAAGGTGGAGAAGCTTATTACACAAGTGTTGACTTGCATGCCAAGCAGGCCAGAAGACCCAGGATTACGCACCCCTGAAAATACAACATGGATGGATTGCTTGGCAAAATTATACAATTGCTTAATCCATCCTTACATTTGCCTCTTTTTCAATTAAAATAGAATTCCAAATATGTTAAGATGTCCTTCTTGGAGAAGCTTATATAGGTGCTAACTGGAAGCTAAGTCTCATGATGTAACAAAACATAGACAAGTACAGCGGTCTCTAAGAAACACAAGTTCCCTCCAGCCGGTCTGTGAGCAGGAACTGCACTGTGAGGATTAACGCACATAAGTAGCTAACGTACTAGCTCTATTCGCAGGTTTAGGCGTATCTCAACAATCACAGCTTCAAAAGGCGCTAACTTCTTGCAGTGAGTTTGGCAAATGAACTGACAAGAAATTCATATTGTTGCCTTATTCTTTGAGCAAATACTTAAGTCTGAGAACTTGTTGATGATGCTAATAAATAATCGAACACACCATAAAAAAAACTGCAATCTACTTGACCTGTTTCACGATCGCTCTTGATGGAAGAAGCTTCAAACATTGATTGTGCCAGTTACATAGTTATTTTTTTTTTGTTTTGTTTTTTTACAGTCATCTCATTCACATTTTCATCTAGTTTTCTTGAAACTTTTACGAAAATGAGCATATTACCCTCTGTGTATGTTTTACATCTTCACTATTCAGTATCGTTTGTAATATCAATCATTCAAATGGATCATAGCAAGGCGAGATTGTATCGGTACAGTAATACACGCAGATTCCTGAAAAGGCTGAGGTAAAATGTGGGAGATAATTTTATGTAAACATCTGTATACTTCATATGTGTGCTTCAGTGCTGTACAGTTACAGAGGCAATAATAAAAAAAATTAAAGTCTTAATGTACGTCAGTGTGTCAATGGTAGATTTATGTAGAGAAAGATAATCTAGAAATTAAGTTTCAATAATATCAGCCTGTAAGTCATTTCTGAGCCTTAGGTTAGAAAAATTGTTACTCTCATCCAAATAATACAGGCAGGGTGGGGGAGGGGAAGTATTTAACAAATGTAACTGCAAATATTAGCACAAATTTCAGATATACTGATAAGGGGGACAGCGTCTCTTCCCCCCACCCCCAAGTCCCAAATCGGTTGCTGCTGTGATACTCAGCCTGCCAGGGAACGCAGGTTTTGGTTACAGTTAACGTCTGAATTAGATATGACTGACATGTTCACTGAGTTGTGATTGTGACTGTTAAATATATAAACAGGGAATTTTATATAGATGTCTTTTTTTAATAGATAAAAGTGTATTTCTCAATAGATTTATATATGTAAATATATTATTTGAGCTTATTTGATTAATTAATAATGTTATTAGCTATAAAATTTATTTTATTCTTTAAATTTATTACTTTTTTTTATTATTATTAACCAAAGTGCGATTATGATAGACTGTGGCTTCTAAATGTTACCATAGGTGAGGACCTATATTTTTCCTCAAGTTTTCTAGATATTTAAGAAGATGCTTGATCTGATTTTCAAAGGTCCATAAGGTGCTAACTACAATGTATACTCCAAATTCTGCAGGTGGACGGTTTCTTGGGAATGGGGCTCGGCCTTAGGCTCACCATTGGCTGGATCACAATCTAGCCTTGCCATTGGTTGGATCACAATCCAGCCTCGCAACTGGCTGGATAGCAAACCTGCCTTGCCATTGGCTGGATCGCAATCCAGCCTTGCCATTGGCTTGATCACAAACCAGCACACACAGGGGGTCTCCTCTGATCTTTTATACACGGTGACCTCAGTGTAACAACTGAGTTATATGTGTTTGCCAAAGGTATCATACAAGTACTGATTGAAAGTGCAAGTAGGAAGCTTGGCACAATGTTTAGTCAGTGTTATGAAAAGAAGCATCATTGTAGTCACACTTGTAAACAAAGACACAGCTTCTAAAGCCCAATCCCACCACCCTAAAATGGACAGGTATTATTTTTAAAAAAAGAACACACCTGTACACAAATTGAATATATAGAAAATACATTTACAGATATACATATACATATTACAGCAATTAAATATACTCCAAATCTGTCAATGACCAGTCAGTAAAAATATTGAATTGGGCAGCAGCAAAAGTAGATTCACATAGATGTCTAGGTACAGTGTGGGACATTATCTCTCGTGGGAGGTGTGAGGTGTTGGGAGACACGGAAATTGGCTTAAAAAAACGGAAGCCATGTTTACGTAAGGAAAGCCCCTATTCTGGCAGCATTAGAGGTGCCCTGAACTGAAAGGCTTGACCTGCTGACTCATCCTGAATGGCCGATTGCTGGCATAAAAGCCAGATTTCTGGAACAAGGTGCCATTTTTACAGTTTTCAAGTGATTTTGTTGGGGAGGTAAACCAACAGCTGTGGAGTGTCTCAGATCATTTGGCACAGTTCTGTCTCATTTTACAATCCAGCTAATTCGATAGAATGGCTGTATTCATGAATGTTCTTTGCCGGTCCGCACAATTTATTATTGTTGTTTTTTTTTTACATTTTTTGATTATTTTAAGTGGTAAAAAAAGAGAAAACAATAGTCCCTACGGATATAGTTTTCTTGAGGCGGAGAATATGCAACTATCTTTACTGATTCCATGAAACGCAGGTGTCTAACATTTCTGAGGAACAAGAACACTAGCCCAAACGGGGCACCAAAGGTGCAATCCGATGGACGTGTGTTGCATGCGACTGAAGCTCAATGGAGGTGTGAGGTGATCAGTATGCCTGGCTCTCAGCTGCCCTGCCACCTGCGGCCGGCTTCTCCGGACACCAGCACTCCGGCGGGGGGCCTGTGACCTTTGAATATGGGCCTTTGCTGGCATCCACACCTGATTTCTGAATGAAAATCGGGAAATAATTTGGCGGGGTGGGGTGTTGTTGTTGTTGAATGGAGCACAAGAAACCATGGTTCCTTGGACGGTCAGCTAATGTATGCGATCTTTACGGAAGACATTCGGCTGCTTCTTTCCCTTTGGACTCATCAGTTTTCTGCACTGAGAAATCTTCCATGAGAGATGATGCCGTTCACTAGTCTTAAAATAAGAGAACCATGTCTTGGTTGACATAAAAAGTTCAAGAAACATCTCAAATATGACCAGCGTACACAATGAAGAGGATTTAAGGGAGTAAAACAGGGCTGATATCGGAGCTGATTTTTTAAATACTGTTGGACCATTTCTTGACATGGCTGTATGTGAGACTTCACTACCATTTAAAACTTTAGCCTACAAAAGAAACTGATTCTTGTGTTAAAATGCTGTCTATAAAAATACAGTCAATGTGACATACTTCAGAAGGACTGAGGTGACGAAAAGAAAAGATATTTGAGTACAGAATTTACCGTATAGAGTAACGTTTCATTCTAATTCATTTATTTGCACTTCACGGTGCTGTATACAAACAGAATTTTTGGGAGTTTGCAACACATGTTTTAAACTACGTCAAAATTTATTCAAAAATAATTTTTAAGACTTTTTTTTTTTTTTCTAAAAAAGAACCAAACCATTATTGGACGTATGAACCGATAATGTTGTTTTGAGAAAGGAAAAACGAAACGCTTGCCACTTAGGTCATTATGAATCCATGGCATCCTGGATGAGTTCTGTACAGATCGCGGCACATATTGGCATCATTGGCACATCGTACAGTAATAATTCAGTTCTGCTCTCTCCAGCCTCCTGTGTATTTTCCTTTCTTCAAGATGTCTGCAGAGTTGATTCACATTTCGGCACACACACATAATTATGTATTTACTCTAAATATAGGTCTCTGTAAAATAACCATGAGTGGCATCTTGTACATTGTCTCATCTCCCTTTTAGAAAAATAAATTTATTTTCTCATGTTGGAGAGTTCCCACTATTTAACAAAGTTGGCTGTGTGTACTGTAATTGCTTGTTTCACTTGGTTTAGAGGTCTACCAAAGGGATCCTGAAAGAGAAATAAATAAATGTTTATTAAATGACAAAGCAATAAAAAAACAGCATCATCGGCCTGCATTGTGTTACGTTATAGTGGTGCCTGTTACAAATATGCCCTCGGAAGATGAGTCTTTTGCAGCTGAATAAATTTGTAACCCTGGACATATGTGAGCAACCGGTAATTGAAGGTGCCGGTAGCAGCAGGTATGCAACACGCACTGTATTAGTAGGGTAACCTGCTTAGCGAGATCATTTGTGCAGGTGTGCAGAAAACAAACCCTTAATGTGCCTGAATGAAGAACACATAGAGAACCGCGTAGACAGTCAAAGAAAACATTCAGCGCTATTTAACTGGGTATTACGTGTATATTTGTTCAGGGGAGAAAAAAAAAAACATTTGAACATAATGCACATCAAGACCGGCACAATAAAAACAAACAAGAAATTCTTTTGTTTTCCAAAAAAATTGCCGGTATCTTGTAGGATGGATTTCTGTTCCCAGATCTCTCCTCAGGGGCACCCCAGCCGTTTCATTAATTAATGGAATTAGTTAAATAACTCAGTGAGGTATTGATCAGTCAACAGTGTGCGCTAGTGGATGAGTCAAATAAAATTGGATGGTTGAATGTTGAATTGGAAGGTTACTGCTAGCTCTGTGCTGACTATGAGAGGTTTTGAGATAGATAAGCTAACACGCTTTGACAGGCATGTTACAATTTTACATCAACATGAATAATATTTAGACATCATTTGCTTTGACTACCTAAGACCTTTGCACAGTGCTGTACATTGGTAGAAAAAAATTGTACTTCAATATTCCCTCGGGTTTGATTTATAACGTCTGTTGCCATAAATACAAATTTTATTTGGTGCAATACTATCTTTCAGAGTGATAACTCAGTTATGGAAACTGACCTGAAAGTGTCTTTAAAATGTGGATTTCAGAGTGAAAGAGTGTAATATACAGCAACAGCTAATCTTGATGAATGCTTGGGGAGCCAGTGGACAGCAGCATTAAATGTCAGCAGCTTCGGTACCTGTATCATTTCCAATCTTCCATGGATCTTCCACATTCCTCCCAGTTTCCATTTTATAGTAAGACATACAAATGTGCTGCTGTATTACAGCCTTTAATATTTAATACGTAAAAAAAAAGAATGTGAAAATTACCTCATTAGATGAAGATTAGAGATACTTTTGCCCAATACTGCATGGAATTCATGTTTTTCAGTATTAAATCTCACAAAATTTTATGGCATGTAAGTGTCAGAGTCACTAGTAAGGAAATGCATTTCCATCAGATACCCAAAATGAGGCTCTTGATGTGCAGGCTGAGGCGTAAGAGAAGCTCACAGCTTCACAGTGAGGACGACCTGGGCAGAGGGGTGGCAGCGGATCGTAAAAGCTGTGGCACATACCAAGGAACAACATCAGGAGCTCTCGTCCTGCCCACGACAACAAGGGCGCCTCGGCCAGTCAGCAGGAGATTTCAAACCATTTCTCGGACACAAAGGCCACAGGAATTAGCTGCCGTTCCGTGGGCGGGGGTCTGGATGAAGGAGAAAAGCAAGCTGGTGAGCGGTGGGGGGAGGGGAGGGGAGGGGGGGTGCAAATGCAGGCCACAATAACCTTTACCAGAGAAGGCATGTTAAGCACAATTTCAAAACACAATTCCAAGTATGTGGAACATATAAAGATAGAGCTATGACAAAAATATTTTTAATTTGATAGTAGCCAATTTTTTAAGGATTATACACAGGCGGGAACCAACCCTGGGCAGTCACCAACACAGCACAGGGCCAATTCAGATTCACCAATGAACCTATCCTTCACGCTCTTGGACTGTGGGAGGAAACCTGAGCCCCTGGCGAAAACCCACGTGAACACGGGGGGGGGCGTGCAAACTCTACTCAGAAAGGAGACGAGACCCAACCCAGGACCTTCTCGCTGTGAGGCAGCAGCGCTAACCACTGCACCACCGTGCCGCCTTGAATTTTAAGTCTTTATCTTCAAATGTATTTTAGAATTATAACAGTCGTTATAGTTATTTTGTTGTTCCTTCAAGATTTTGAGGTCTGTGATTTTCCACAGCATAGAATATACACAGCAGTGGGAACCGACAACACAGCCACAAGCTAACAGCTGATGTGTTAGTTCAGGAAAGCGGCAGGGGGGGGGCAGGCAGAGCTGACACCCCCATTTGACACAACAGTCTGTTGAACAAGACCTTACCATTCTCAAGTCAGCTCCTAGCAAGAGCTGGGGGGAGGGATCCCCCCACATTAAACAATAAAAGCAACAAACACTGCAATGGAGCAGCTCTTGGCAGGTGAGAGGACAATAGGCCAAATGCTTTGGTAGATTGCTATTCACATAAGCATGTATTTTTATTTCAGCATTGATGCAATTCCCACAGGGCATACAGTGAATGCTGAAAATGTATAATGGATTCACTTCAATAACCACAAGAACTGATTCCAGCATCATTCAGGCCAGTATCCTCTTAAAAGACAAACCAAGGATCTCTCACTGCCTTTTGGGTGGAGAAGGTTTGTCCTGAATTAACAGACAACTCCTGCTAAAGGACTATCTTTTGCATCTTTGCATAAGCCATATATATTAGGTATCTTTAAAGAAGACTGTTTTATCTTCCATTATCTTCCGGAAAACCTAAAAATTTAAATTGGCAATAAAAATACATTCAGCTTTGCTGAGCTCATTTGAATAACATTTCTTCCCTTTCATAAAAAAAAAGTGTGTCATAATTTCCCATCACCACAAGTATAAAAGAGGCTCGCACTGAAGAGAATACTGAACCTTGTCCAAGTTATTTTCAATTGCCTCCACGCAACAAAACAATGCCTCTTATTATCTCATTATCACTGCCCAATCAAATGACAGGATTATTAAATAACACTGAGCATCACATTAGCATGAATCAACGCTTGCTCCCACAGAACAGTCCAGTTTAGCTGAGCGCCAATCCGCTTAGTGTCATTTCATCAAGAGGAAATGTAATACAGGGAATACCTTGAACGGCATTCATACCATTCAAAGTTACCAATTATGTGTTACAAAGTTGCCGAGTACTTTTAAATCCATTTATACAGTCAGATATTTCACTAGAAAAAGTCAAAGTAAGGATCTAGAGCAGCTGCGCTCAAACTTTTTGATCAAAGGTCTGCATCAGATTGCAGTTCAAAGGCTGAGGTTCAGAACAAGTTTAAAAAATAAAACACTAATGAATGAACAATAACTTTCAATTACAGACATCAATATATAACAGTAACGGGGCCTTTTTAAAACTCGCTGATGATTTCAACTCTCTGACGTTGGGGAGGATATGACAAGTTATGTGTGAGTGACGTTTGGTGATGTTAACCATTCTTATTCATAAAGAAAGGTCCATTATCAGCTGGGTCCAGATTAACTTGTGGTTTGATCTGTATCCAGAAGCCCTGATGTGGAGTATGGGACGCTCCTTCAACGAGGTCACACTTTAGCTAACAGTCGCTGTCTAGGCCTTAGCAGGTTGGGTTTTACCTGTTTCCATTGTACGCCATCTTATACACCGGGGTGTGCTGGATCATCTCATCGGTATAGATGGGCACGGGTGTCCGCACACACTCGTGCGAGCACTGTAAACTGTCATTATAGGCGGTGAAGATGTCCACACTGCTGGGGACACGCGCTGGGGTGAAGTCAGTCAAATTCTGGCAGCTTTCCTCCTGCTGGTTGATCTTCCTCTGATGGCTATTGTGGTGCCCATTTCCCCTCTGTGCACAGCTACAAAAACACGTACCAAAAACAAGAAACAACAATAAAATCATACCTTGCGCCTCCAGCTTTGAATGTCCGTACTGCGTGAGTCAGAAGCCAATTAAAAACAAAAAAACCAGGCTGGAGGTGTGGCCTCTGAAATTAAAGTTTCATTTCAAAGACTTTCACATTGGAATGCAAAAAATACTCATCTAATGACGAAAGTTTGGGGCTGAAAAATGAGGAGATGCTTATTAGTTTTATTCGTCCTGTCTTTGGTTATAACTTAAAATAACTTCACTGGAAATTAATTAATATGACTATGTTTAAAATAAGAAACATGAATGAAAGGAATCTTTCCTACCAGTTCTTAAGGACGAGTGTTGTTATCAAGGCTGCGATGACCATGATTAGAGACACAGTGATCGTAATAATCTGATGAACAGCCAAACCTGACAACAGGAAGAAAAAACACCAAGGGGATTAAATGCAGGATCAAATTCTGCTTTTCAGTTGGCATCTGCCAGTGTGAGATACATCGATAAAAAAAAAAAATCCCAGCCACAAGTTTCACTCAGTGTTACACGAAACAGATCTGCTGCATCATAAACAGCCTCACACTGACCTATAACCTATGATGTAAAATACTGGGTACGGGGGGGATACCACATGTTATTACATATTCAGTATTATGAGCATCGTAAATAGAGTTTTATCAAACATTATTAAAACCATTGGCAAAAAATATCATTCCTGTTTCCCAATATCTCTAAAACTTAATGTTAGTCGACCCGTTGATAATGTCACTGCAGGCTGTGAAGATAAATCGCCCCATTGGATTTATCACTTAGACTTTGGTATCAACACGTGATAAATGTATGAGGAGACATGACACATGGAATAGAAAACACACACAGACAATCGCAAGTTACACGGGAATAATAGTAACAGTCCCCAACAGCAGAAATGCAAACAGAGAGGTAAACTCCCCGAGGCATGACATGTATTCATGTTATTTCCGCCTTTTCCCTGCTACCTTACAGTAGCGGCTCAGCGGTAAATGGCAAATGCATCACGCTTCTGACTGGCATATTGACTGGAACCTCAGACCTTTGCGGCTCGTTCAGACGGCACATGCTGCAGAGCATCCCTGAGTTACGGGACCTTCCTCTTTTCATCTCCTGCCTTTTTTCTTTTCGTTGTTTCCTGTAATTAGCTTCTTTCACTGAGTTCGCTAACAATGCAGAAGTCATGTGATCATTTTCACCGATCCATCCATCCATCCATCCACCTCTTCATCTTTTGAAACCGCTTACCCTATTCAGGGTCACGGGGGGTCCAGAGCTTTCCCAGGGGGTATGGGTGCAAGGCAGGGAACAACCCAGGAACGAGCACTAACCCATCACAGCATATGACAATTTATTACAGTAAATCACCCTGACCCTGTACTATATAAGCAGCTGGAAAACAAGCGGATGCACGGATTAACGTCACTTAAGCCTGGTCATGGCTACCAGTTCTGAAGCTTTGCAAATGTGCTGCTCTCATCTAAGAGCAAAATGAAAAATGTCTCGCAGAAACTTCAGACTGGACAGATTTCTTAACTGGGTTACTCCGCCTTGGAGGCAGGGGGTCTGTCCGAGAGCCAGACAGCCAGCTCTCCCTCAGGGACCGTCCGCATAATACCGAGCGGGGCGGAGCAATGATTCACAGATATGCAGAAACCCGGCAGCGATGTGTCGCATTAGTGTGGCGTTGCTGTAACACATTGCTAAATACGTAAAGTCATCAGTCTAAGATGAAACCAGTATTTGGTCCTTTTTCTGTCCACTTCTGTTTACAAAGCTGTGCGTTTTCCCTTATGATGACACTGAAATTACCGTGTTTGCTTTTGGTTCTGTGAGCCATTTCTATTAAACTACTATCCTGGGCAAAATTCCTACTGCTTCTTCCCATTCAATTTCACACATTTCTGTTCACAAATAATAGTAATAATAAGCAGAAGTAGAAGAGGAACCAGACGCACTTTGAAAGCCTGACTCAGTCTAGGATACCTCCCCGATTTACTGAATGATCGGCTATTAACATACATTGTTAGTGGGGGCCATAACCCCTGGGCTAAGCATCAGATTTAATGACTGATTTCTAAATAAGAATGTGCTAGAATCCCACTACAGTATGAGATTCAGGTTAGTATCATCCAAACAGCTGAATGTGAAAATAATAAATCAAATTTACATTGAAAGAATTGGTCGAATGGGAAACTTGGATAGGCTAACACTGTGGAATGAATGTCATATTGTATGCTGGCCTGATGTGATGAGGGTTATTATAAGGCAGGAATTCAGTTCACGCTGACCAAACCTCTAGCGATATTACCTCATGCATAGTCATATTCTATGCACTGCGAGCTGCCAGGTGACAGCAGGGCGCTGGGTCTAGAGGAGGCCTCTCACTCACATCTCATTCAGACAGCACTGAAATCCAGCTGGGCTTGGCTGCACTGATCACTGTCTTAGGTTTCAGGGTAAATAAGGCCAGTGAGATAGTTAGTGGAAGATCTGGATACATCGTCCACCGAAGAGGTATTGCAGATATGATTTGTTTTAAGCGCTTTTCCATTTACTTCACGGCCTACGGTTTGATTGGAGTTTGCTGTCTGGTACCTATTTGTTAAACAGGAGGTGAAACGCGAGCAGGCAGCATGCAGTCCAGTATTCCAAGGTGCCACCTGCTGCATTTTCTGCATGGTGATTTACCAGCTTATAGTTACATGCCCCATGCAGTGAGAGGCTTGGCACCTTGGAAAGCTTCCAGATCCCAAAGCATATTATTGAAGCTCCATCTTCTCTATAAGGACCCTGACTTAACAGTTTGCTTTCTCTGCAGTTTCTTATTCCAAAACATAATTTGACTTATTTACTCAGCTGGATGTTTAACCAAAGCAATTAATTCTAAGTGCACAAAATGAAAGCAGCCCAGCCCCCCTCCTCCCCTGCAGTTTGAACTGCCAGTGTTTTTTATTGCCAGTGCGTCACCTGTTGGGTGCCCGAGGGCAGCATGTACAGCGTGTCTGTGACAGGCCCTTAATGAAAGCAGCGGCTGCATCGCGGTGCCCGAGCAGGAAGCTTCCCCAGCCAGCCCCAGAGCGGTGTGTGGCTCCCGCCAGCCGGAAGGCCGATCACGGCAGCTGCAAAGGCACGATCGGTGACTCAGACACCAGCTACGGCACTTCCTGCAACAAGTCTCTGTAGATTCCTCTGAATTCCAGGTCTCTCAGCCCAACCACCTCCCACAAACCCCCCCCACCCCACAGTTCTCACATTCTCAAAGACCACCTCGGAGTTTGACTCTCAGCAACAGCTAGCGACAGGGCAAAGCCGCATGTGGGAGGAGTAGGTGGCCGTCCAGGTGCACCACGGGGCTGCCTGCAGACACGCACGCACATCCCCCTCACTCTCTGCCAGGAGGACCCAATGGGAGGGTACATATGCATATGGGAGAATTAAAGGGTATTAGCCGTGAGCTAAATCCTCCCCAGTAACGACAACCTCAGCCGCGACATCTGCAGAGCAAAGGTGAGAAGAAGGTGCAGACATACACAAGTTAATCCCTCTTACATGCTTCACCCAGCTGTCTGCTCACGCACGACCAGCCAGCCTGTCATCTCCATAAACACACAAGCATTAAGTGTGAGCATGTTTCAGATATCCAAGTATCCAGGAAAAAAAGTGAACAGCGTGGATTCGGTTTAAGAAACGTGCTTCAGGTGAAAAAAAAAGGGTAACAAATCCAGCAATTTTTCAAGACTTTTTAAGAAACTGCGGAGTGACTGACTTTAAAAACAATCTGCTTCCCTATTTGTCAGCAACAAGAAAATAACTGTATCAAGCTGGGCCTGTATGGTTGACACAATCACAGGATGTCAGTTTTCTGATTTCTATAGCAGTTTTCTGGGAGGACGCCAAGATATTCAACCAGTTGCTGAATATCAGTATGGAGTTCAAAGCACAAGCCAGCTGCTTAAATCGATTTCAGAGTTGCCATGGCAACTTATCCAGTGCATTCAAAGGCGGTAAGGACAGACAACTTACTACACCGCTACAGATGCACTGGGAAGCCTACCCATGTGTCCCCACCACAACACTGAAAACAAAGAAATAAACGCTGTTTCCACATGAATTGCACTGCGTTCGCGCTGATGCATTATTTAAAGGATTTAAAAAAAACAACTAAACAGTCATGGCTACTGTACAGTACATGGGTGTCACACCGACAGGGAATGAGACAAAGTTTCAGCTAGAATGTTTACAGTGCTGAAGTGCCTCAGAAAGACAGTGTTTCAACAGCTATTCATTATGCATGTGAATAAACTCAGACTGAATATAACCAGAACCGAGGAAGACGTTATGCAACGGAAGCAGTGATTTCATCTGTCCTTTCAGCACCAAGGTCTCCCATTGTATCATCCCATTGTAATGTTCTCCATCACCATGTATCCTATGCAGGGTCAAACGCAGCCTGGCTACACTCCCAGGAAACGCAGGGCACACAGACTCACCCTCAGACTGCACCGCAGGCCTCGAAGGAGTGGGTGCAGACGGTCATAAGGCAAGAGCAATCAAGGGTAATGGCATGAAATCATGAAAAATGCAGATCACTGGGCTATGAGAGAGAAGCAGGAGCAGCCGAGGAAACTCACACAGCTAACGCAGCTCTTCACACACACACACACACACACACACACACACACACACACACACACACACACACACAGCAGACAGATTAGGTATCTATATCTTTGTGGGGACTCTCCATTCATTTCTATGGGCATAACGACAACCTTAGCCGCCACCCAGCCCTAAGCTTACCTTAATCTTACCTACAAGACTTTCGACATTTTTTGTTTTTTATTGGAGTCCCCGATTTTGGAGTCCCCCGAGACTGAACAATAAATGTCCCCACAAGGTAAAAATAACTAAGTAATTCTACTTCTTATTATAAATAAGTTTTTAATCACACTGTGGGGACATTTGCCCCCTATAATATAACATACAGTATACAAGACTACACACACAGAATGTTCTGCATGGGATGTCAAATGCAACCTGTAGTCATCGCTGGGCTCCCCAGTTCTGTGAGTTTTCTGTTTCCTCGGGTTACCACGCAGATTAATGAATATCCCAGCTAGTACAGACTTATAAAGTAGGCGTTAGACACTTAAGTGCAGACTTCCTCGCTGTCCGATAAAACAATTCTGCTGAATATTCATTTAATTGGTGCCTGGCAATTAATCCATTTCCAGATATTTTATCCATGAAAATAATAAAACTATAAATAAATAATAAATTCATAATTAAAACGTGCGCGCGCGCGCGCACACACACACACAATGTGGCCTGCTCTTCACCGGTACTTGTGACTGGTGCCATGGTATATTGCATCAGCAATAAAGGGTTCCGACGATGACGATGATATTTAGCATTTGATGTTTCAGTCTAAAGTAGTTAACATCTTCTGAACCTTCAGAGGGTGTATATTCAATACAATATTCAATTCATACAGTACCATCATGTTGAACAAATATCACCATATTCAAGCAAAAAGCTTAATAATTGTCATCTGTATTCAAGGCATTACTACATTCAAATTTACCAAGCGTTATGCAGACTATTTTTATTATTTCTATAAGCTAAAAGTTATTATCATATTCAATAAGTCATGATCACTAATTATTGTTGTTGTTCTTGTTGTTGATGTTGTTGTTGTAACTTCAGACTCAAACTACAGGCCTATTTGTAGATGACAGCATGTTGTTACTGTGAAATGCGAAACTCTTAGTTCCAGGGTCTCAGATTCTAACTTTTCTTGGATTACTAGCTACCGTGAAATAGTTTTTCCAATTTTAGATGTTCTGTTATTTTCAATGGAGATAATATGTAAGCATATACACATAAAATGGGTATTCTGGTTGTTTTTCTGTGTACTGGGGTTTTATCCTTAAAAGTTTATTTTATTGTAGTTTATTCTAGGTGCATATTTCTGGCTGAAATGTTTTTCTTTTCTTCCTAGATGCGGCATTTGCCTCTCAATATGTGAAGAAGGCACTGAAACATTAATCACTTGCTTTTGACGAGTATGCCTTTCAGCCACTGCACTCGGAGCTCAGTGCAGCCCCGCCTACATCTCACCAAGCCCAAAATCCGATTCAATTTTGTATTTTGTGTTTGTAACCCTCAAGTGACTTTAGCCACTTGTTGTACTTGTACTAGTCATTTCTTGGAAAAATCTTTCATTTTGAATTCCCCTAAAGGCAGTGTAAAGTAAATAATGCAATCACATGAAAACATACAGGTATTGCTTTTCCCCTCACTGGAAACCAAAACAAAGGCATTCAGTGCTTGCTTCATGGCCCAAACGTTGAAAACATTTCTAAATGAAAAATCTGATTTAAAATTATTTAGTTTTGTCTACTATTTAGCTACATTGCAGAATCTGCAGTCTACACAGATGTCTGAAATAATGAGAAACAGAAAACCGAAATGAAACGGAAAAATACAGAAAGTAGGCTGCTGTTCCATTGGAAGGGCAAATATTAAAACCATCCTTCAGCGTTATTATTCTCTTTATAGCGCAAGAACGTTTCTTGACAATGTGGTTTGTAAATATCATCACATTACATATTGATGATCTCTGTTCTTAAAGTAAATAGTATGTTGTTTGCTTCCCACTGCATTGTTTAACGCAAAACAACCTAATACAACAATAAAATAAAAACTCATACATTTTATTAATATTATTACTGTTGTTGGTGGTGGTGTTATTGTTATTAATATTACCATGAAAATGATCAGATACATTCACAATACAGTTAAGTTTTGCATTCACGTCTTCCCAACATACTTAGTCCAGTTGAACACCAACATGTCAACAAGCTTGAAATTATGTGTTTATAAATAAAACCCAATTTCAATCGACTTTTTTGCATCTAGAAATGAATTTTCAGTCGACATTTTTTTCTTTTTCTCTATGTGAGGAACCTGTAGCTGTACCTTTTGTTCAGGATAATGCAGATTTGGCTGGGGGGGGGGGGGGGGGGGGGCTCTCCGTGGTGCTGATCAGACTTTTTTTGCTTTTTGTTTTTTTTCCTGCCCACCTCAATAAAATATTTGTCAACAACAGAATTGCTCCAGCATTACATGGGGTCGGGAAGTCAGAAACAAATGACAGTCAGTAACAATCAGCAAAGTTTATGCTACGCCGATTGAAACTGGTCCATCCAGGGACGGTGGTATTAACTGCCGCAACATTCAGATCGTAAGGGAGTTTATCACTGTTGCGTGATTTTATGTGAAGGAGGGTGAGGAAAACTGGATTGTTGAAGAATGCTGCGTCCCAAAAAGCGAAAGGCAGTTGTTACTGCATGCAATTTAATTGCTGAAGCCGGCTGATGGCACTATCTGCTGCTGCGAAGACGCACCCGACGCATTACTAATGCAGAGGGGAAGAAGACATGCAGACTGTCAGCCGTCGGATAAATGGCACAGTTGCCCTCCTCTGAAAAGCCCCTGCCCTTGTAATTAGGGTCGTTCTGAGCTGCTAGCACATGAACTTATTTCACAGCCGTTTGCGTTTCCGCATCTGAGATAGGAAGGCTGTGAGTATGGAGTGTGACGTAATAGATTACGATGCGGAAAGGGCCCGGGGATGTCAGACCTGGCTTTTGCATTAATCAGTGGCGGATCTCCACTTATTTTTTTCTGTACAGATCAGGGTCTTATGTCATCACCACTGATTTAAGAAGGTTTTATTACCAGAGGTTTTTAAATGAATGAATTAACTGTGTATTAACTCCTAAATCCATCCATCTATCCATTGTCTTTACCCCGCCGTCCTATTCAGGGTCATGGGGGTCCAGACCCCATCCTGGACGGTACAGGCAGAAGGCAGGGAACAACCCAGGATGGGGCGCCAACCCACTGCAGGGCACTATGGGCACAAGGCAGGGAACAACCCAGGATGGGGCGCCAACCCACTGCAGGGCACTATGGGCACAAGGCAGGGAACAACCCAGGATGGGGCGCCAACCCACTGCAGGGCACTATGGGCACAAGGCAGGGAACAACCCCGGATGGGGCGCCAACCCACTGCAGGGCACTATGGGCACAAGGCAGGCAACAACCTCGGATGGGGCGCCAACCCACTGCAGGGCACTATGGGCACAAGGCAGGGAACAACCCCGGATGGGGCGCCAACCCACTGCAGGGCACTATGGGCACAAGGCAGGGAACAACCCAGGATGGGGCGCCAACCCACTGCAGGGCACTATGGGCACAAGGCAGGGAACAACCCCGGATGGGGCGCCAACCCACTGCAGGGCACTATGGGCACAAGGCAGGGAACAACCCCGGATGGGGCGCCAACCCACTGCAGGGCACTATGGGCACAAGGCAGGGAACAACCCCGGATGGGGCGCCAACCCACTGCAGGGCACTATGGGCACAAGGCAGGGAACAACCCCGGATGGGGCGCCAACCCACTGCAGGGCACTATGGGCACAAGGCAGGGAACAACCCAGGATGGGGCGCCAACCCACTGCAGGGCACTATGGGCACAAGGCAGGGAACAACCCCGGATGGGGCGCCAACCCACTGCAGGGCACTATGGGCACAAGGCAGGGAACAACCCCGGATGGGGCGCCAACCCACTGCAGGGCACTATGGGCACAAGGCAGGGAACAACCCCGGATGGGGCGCCAACCCACTGCAGGGCACTATGGGCACAAGGCAGGGAACAACCCAGGATGGGGCGCCAACCCACTGCAGGGCACTATGGGCACAAGGCAGGGAACAACCCCGGATGGGGCGCCAACCCACTGCAGGGCACTATGGGCACAAGGCAGGGAACAACCCCGGATGGGGCGCCAACCCACTGCAGGGCACTATGGGCACAAGGCAGGGAACAACCCAGGATGGGGCGCCAAGCCATCGCAGGTCACGCCAATTCCAAAGTGTCCCCCCCCCCGGTATGATGATGCCAAGTTCAGCATTGGTTGAACTAATCCAGGGATATGAAAAGGTGGTGGTGGGGGGGGGGGGGGTTTGTTGCAGGATACCTCTGACCTCTGATTGGATCTAGCTCAAAACTGTTATTTTACCTTGGTCTTCAGGCTTAAGTGTCACACAACCAAGGATCCCGGATTTCTTTGTAACTTATATCAGAGGTAATAACTGATCTTCTTCACATCACACTCCTGTCATAGTAACTGCAGTATGAAGACAGCAGTATGACATGTCACATGTCACATGGCGCTGTCATATAATTTCAGTAGCTTCATGCTGGCGATACATTTTGACAGCTGTCCAATGTTACTGCACAGCTGTATTAAAGAGCAATTGCCAGTTATTCCATCCTATTATGTAATGCTTATGATAGTGTTATAATGGTGTTTCCAAGAAAGGGATTGTTAAAGAAAATGAACTTTTTCGCTCAGGTTATTTTTTTCTTGTGATGTATGAAAAGCGCATTTTTTGATTGATGGTTGTGTTTTGCTTTCGGTCTGCTGTGTGGGAGAATAAGCACACGCACCCCTCCCAGTCTGAGCTGACCAATTACAGAGAGAGCAGACCGAGGGAAGCTGTTAGGGTTAATGACACAAAGATTAAGCACAGAGATTACAGATTTAATAGATTTTCTAACTTGTTAAATATTGTGACATGTTGCTATACTGTTTATGAAACTCAGGGGATTATTAGCAAATTCCGGAACACTACCAAGAATGACAGAGCCAAACATCGGAAAAACATCTCATTCGACTCATTGTTTTTCAAAAGATCCATGAGATTAAAAATAAGCTCCAGTCTTGAATGGGTATGCTGAAGGATGTCGACTGGTAAATAATAACTGATGGAGCAAAGATCAAGCAGCTTTAGCAGAAAAATACACATTATCTCCACAGAAAATTCATCAACAGCTGATTCATATTTGATGAACCATATCATCAGGAGAAACTTCAGCAATGAATGAAGAGGTCAGATTAGCCCTGACATGCCAAAAAGAAAGAAGTAAGTTAACTGAGCAATTACATTTGGAAATCAACTCAAACATTTATGGATCCAGGTTTACATCGCAAAACGGAAGAAAGAAGACCTACGCAGAGTATTGTGACACTGCATGCAGAGTATTGTGACACTGTATGCAGAGTATCGTGACACTGTATGCAGAGCATTATTGACACTGTAGGCAAAGTATTGTGACACTCCATGTAGAGTATCGTGACACTGTATGCAGAGTATTGTGACACTGTATGCAGAGTTTCGTGACATGGCATGGAGAGTATTGTGTAGTTTCCTTTGTGCAACATTGCAGTAGTATTATGCTTATCATGTGAGACAGACTAGAGTCTCATATGGAAAGATAATTAAGATTAAAACACGACAAAAAAAAATGAATGCTGTGGCACATCGACATCAACTACATCAACTTGTAGCCTGGTAAATAAACCTTTTTCCTGTACCAGAAAGGTGTTACTATTGCCTTCTGTGTCACACTGCTGTTGAAACTGAACACAGACGTAACACAACCCCCCCCCCCCCCTAGGGGGGTTACACTGTTATCCTGAAGTTCACTGTGCTGATACCCCAAACTAATGTGCCAGAAATTATTCTTGTGAACCGAGTAGCAGGCTGCAGATGTTTTGCTTCAAAGAGGAACTGACTTTTTTTTTCATTCAGCCACTTATAAGTATTTTATGTAATTCATCTGAAAAAAAGAACAGACATGTGAGCCATGGGAATTACAGCTATGAAAAGAATTCATGCAACGAGCTCTTATGTAATCTTGTAATTTTACATGCGGGCTGCAGCAATTCCACCTTCAAATCTAGACACCACTAAGGTATTAGTTAACTCAAGACAATCCTACTCACTCAGCTATGTTACTGCCAAGGTCACAAACATCTCCCCTCCTCCGCACTGAGCTTTATACCAAACCGGCAAGGAGACTGCAAATCTCAGGGATCTTCTCCCTTTACGATTCAGCCATCCTAGTCCACGCTTCTGCACTCCATTTTGTTATCCATCTATCTGTTTACCATAACCAAAGGCTCACCTTGGTCTGATGCCAATTACATGATGTAGGGAATGATCCACTGAATGCGATGTTAGTCCAACAGGGCCCATACTGAACGGGGAAGAGATGTGCCCTCAGACCCCTCACATGCTACACAGCTGTGCCCTGCTCTAAAAAATAATATCTATTCATAAGTTAAAATCAGGTCTACATATAGACAACTCTGGGTCTTTTACTTCCAGGCTCTAAGAAAGCATGCATTCTTTTCTGTATGTGTACACATTAACATGTACGCAGTTCTGGGGTGTTACGGAAGACATGGAATGACGTTACTTATTCAGAAAACAGAGAAAAACATAACTGTATTCTTCTATAGTCACGGCAAATCCAAAAGTTCAAATTCAGGAAAAAATGGAGATTATTGCCAGGATTATACTTAAGAACATAGTAACTCTCCAAATTCTCCATATACGTTGACTGCTACACCGATATTTAGTAACCCATTCATCCATCAGTCTAGTCATCCTGTTTATCCCACCCAGCTGGGAAATTTTACCAAATGCCCCTTTAGATAACAGACAGTCATGCAAAATTCACAACAATTTACTGAGAATGCCCCTCCCCAGGTCAGAAAATTTTTCAGAGTACTTCTTTTGATAACATACGATTTCACAAAGATCGCAACAATTTACCAAGAACGGCCCTCCCCAGGTCAGCGATTTTAACCAAGTTCCCCTTTGATGACAGACTTTCACACAAAATTCGCAACAATTTGCCAAGAACGGCCCTCCCCAGGTCAGCAATTTTAACCAAGTTCCCCTTTGATGACAGACTTTCACACAAAATTCGCAACAATTTGCCAAGAACGGCCCTCCCTGGGTTAGTAAATTTTACTGAGTGCCCTTTTTGAAAACACACCACCACAGAAAATTCACAGCAATTATCCTTCAGTTATATTTACAAAAAAAATAGGCTTTTGCGTCCGAACCACTAGGGGGCAAAATCGGAAGAGTTAAACAACAGCTCCACAGTATCCACACGGTACTGGCACAATGCAATCAAAAGCGACCCTAAACAAGCTGTTTGTTCCATGTTCATTGATTCTTTACAGGCACTTGACACCATTGATCACCAGTGACTCTTATTCACTATAGCATCTCACACTTACTCTGGGCAACCTCTTCTAAGTGGACAAGTGTGAATGTCGGAGCTACAGGTTAAGCCGATAAGTAGCACCAGCCGGGTGGGGAGATGTTTTATTATTTCCTCCTGTTTGTTCTTTGTCTTAATTCACTGGGTGATGATATTGCCCGACTCTATCCTGCTCCGTAGTTTGAGTGAATGTGTAGTAGATGGAGTGAATGTTTGAAAGTTATGAGGAAACCACATAAGGACATACAGTAACCAAAAAAGTATTTAATGCTACCAACATTAATAGCGAACAATCTGCCTGTTAGAACAACATTTTGGGAGCACTATCTTCTGTTCTGTCTTTGCTAGATTCTCATTCATTGTCACACAGGTCGTTCTTCTGATATCTTGCGCCAGGTTTACGCATCATTTATATCCAGAGAATGTACGGCGATGCTACTGACACCCTATGAGTGGGCTCCACACAAGGCTGGGCACAACTGAAGCGAGACAGAATTTGCCTACAGGGAGTTCAATCGACATGCTCAAAGATCCCCATTAGCGCACCGCGTGAGATTCTTCCTCGTGGCATGAGCTTGTAAGGTCTTCATACGAAGAGAAACTCCACAATTCCCATCAACAGAAGCGCACAGCAGCAAAATCTCTGCTTGGGGCTACAAACTGACCTGGAGCAGCCTTTAGAGTATTTCCATTACATCGATGCTTTTAATTGTTCTATTTTTATATTTCATTGTGCATTTCAGACATCATGGCACAGTCCCACACCTTTGTCACTACATTAATGTTTTTCTTGCTAAGACATACAGTTTATATTTTGCTGCACATACAAGGATGCCTATAATAAAGTAAATTTTAAACTTTAAGACTAGTAATTAAAAAAGGTAATAAAAATGGAAATAGAGGGAAGAGCTTTTGCCTACTGTCTGCAAATGTTCTGGATCGTTTCACTAATTTATAATGCATTAAGTGTGGAATGATGAGGATCCTCTCACAGTCCAAGCCCAAGAAGACACTCCCTCCCCCCCCCCCACCACCTTTCCAGTCTCCACAACCACATATTATCCGCCTGCCTGGAAATGCTGCGTGAGACCCGCCGGCTGGCTGGCAATCGCCAATTAGCACCGTTGTCACAGCATCCATCTCTGCCATGATTTTCACTGTAGCTCGGCCACCAGAAACACTTACCGAAGGAGGAGGAAAGATTGGAACATCGCAAATCAGAGTGCATTATCTGAAACCGATTTTTTTTCTCTGTCTGATGTCATCAGCAGCCCTTTGCATAACTCAATCACTGTAGAGGGCAAAACTTTCTAAGATGGCTGGGAAACGGGTGACCGGCATCTTCATTACAGCACTTAGCACGCAATGAGGTCGTCCTACATTCCAGCGCTCGATATTTCACGGCCAGCGGAGGCAGCCTTGACTAACACCTAAGCACATGTGACAATAAGTCTGGAATAACGGAGCAGCGGAATGAGGAGAAGTTCCAGAAGGGGCTGCGGGGGTCCCACCTCATTACGCGACTGTCACAACACCTGTCCGTGTTCATTTGTGTAACCGTTTCAGAGGCCGGATGTTCAAAAGCTAAACGCGGAGTCGGGAATGAAGGGCAAGCGATGCGGAAATGGGGCACAGGGACCTGGTAAGGTTGGCTAGGCCTCTGCCACAGCAGACAGGGGAGGTCTGACCGTCGGACTGGTGTGTCACGCACCATCCACATCCCAACCAGTGACGCGGGTAAAAGACGCAAAGCAGAAGCGATTAAAGGGATTTGGGGAATGAAATGAGCCACAGCGGAGGTGGTAGCAGGGAGCCCGAAACAGCAGAAGCATCTTCCTTATGTCCTCACTTCCTGTTTGGCTGGATTACTGTAATGAGGGAGGCCTTTGCTGCATACTTCTGTCAACAGAGCTATGGATCATCACTTCAAGCCAAGATTAAGCCTTTGGGGAGAAAAGATTCATATTTCCCTGAGTTTATTGTAGGACAATAAAGGCGAACATTAAGATTTTTTTTTTCCCCATTACCATGGTAACTAGCTTCTTAGTGGGAACAGGCAAGATATCTCCCTTAGGCAGCCTCGGAGGAGGCTTGGATGTTATTGTTCTCGTGTTACTGTCAGATCACAGGGGCCGTGCACGACAAGCTCATCAAAATCATGCACATTAAAAACAAACTGCCATTTACCATAATGAAGAAGTAGCAGGGAGCCATATCTGGCCATGTAGCTCAGAGCTGCAGGTGCATTGCAAAGTGACCACCAGGGCGAC